>NC_143552.1:47707500-48007500 GCF_054136105.1 Typopeltis vanoorti
TTTATTTTGGGGTAAACTGGATTCTTAAATGTTTCTTAACCCTATGTTCTTCATACGAGTTATGACTGTCAAAAACTCTTTGGTTGGAAAGATTAAACGTAATAATAAATTGATCAAACATTGATTTTATTTTTTCAGGGGAATTTGAGTTAGCCGGTTTCAGACAATAGGTGTAAGGATTTTTTTATTCTCCCATTGAAAATACCCATTTGATAGGTATAAACAATTGCTTATCAGATGGAGCTGCCTCACCATTAATTCTTTTTAAAGCTGTCCTTTGTAATAGTAACCATTAATGAATTCCGCATATAGGCATATTTCGCCTAGTGCCCTTAATTAGTTCCTGTTAAATAGAACAGTATGGCACAAAAAAAAAAAAAGAAAAAAAATACTAAACTTCGACCCCCCCCCCCTGCAGTACACTTGGTGTGCATGCTGCAGTCGAACAGCATGTCTCAGAAGAGCACGAGTAGAGTTTAGGTCATTACATTTAGCAGTAGCAACAGTGTTGACGCTAGAAGAAAAGATGTTTACTGTTGAGCATTATTTTTGTTCATACGGAGTTGGTAGAGCAAATGGTCCAAGCCAACGAATGGTAGTGAGTAGTTTGTTCGTCGTTTCCGTAAGCGTACCCCAAGCAATAGTGTTATCATTGCCCTAATTGAGAGTTTCCGAAGTACCGGGATTGTTCCGCCACAATGCAAAGGGCATTCAGGGAGACTGCCCTGAATGCCCTTTTCTGTTAACACAAATGAGAATCACAGGCGTGTGCTGCAACAACTGTTGCAGTCAACGCCGAACAGAGGTAAAACTTGGGATATCGAAGCGGTCACTACAAAGCATCCTTTAGGAGCTAGGTGCCTTTTCGCACGTCATTCAGGTGAATCAGTGTTTAACAGCAACGGATTACGCTGCAGGCCGGGAACACTGTGCACGCGTGCTGGTGAATATCTACGATTCCGTCGTTGCATTTCCATCTAAGCAGTCATGTAAACAGACGAACCTACAGGTTTCTTGGTTTCTGGAGACCTGAATTTGTCCAAGAGAAACCTCTTCACACCGAGAAGGCCACAGTATAATTGGGCCGTACCTCATTGAAGAGGGTGGTGTAACCGTGACCTTGAATAGCGAACGCTACATCGAGAACGTGTTGGTTCCGTTCATCCAGGATTTGCATGTAGTGCGAAAAACATTCCATTTCGTGCACAGGTATTTCAACAGGACGGAGCAACCTGTCACATATCACGTGGTTCTAGAGCCTATTCATCAGAACTTCCCCGGAAAGCTCATTTCGAGGTTCACAGAATTCCCGTACCCTTCACGTTCCCCTGATCTCGCGTCACATGATGCCTTCGTTTGGGATATGTTGAAGGAATGGGTATTCTACCATGACCCGCCTTCAAACCTTGATGAACTAAGGGATAAAATTATACGATATGTCCAGCAGATGTCCCAACCCTTGTTCTCCAAGATGACAGAGAACCTTCGCATGCGGTACGAAACCTATCTCGAAAGACAAGGTGCCGATTTCGAACACTTAATCTACTGTCGTTAATGCTTTATTCGACCAAGATTCCATCAATAGTTGTGGATGTATATATCATCATGTGTAAATAAACATACCTTTGTTTGTTAATAAACCCGTTTACTCCATTTCCGCTATATAATAGCGGAAATGGCTGTCATAAAAAACAATGTAAATTTGTTTAATTTGTGCCTTTATACTACTCGACTGCTAATAAATCTGCAAAATGATGTAAGTACGTTTATGTATTCTGATACTTTAAATTAAAATTATAAATCACAGCTTAATGTTCCCACAGTTGGGAACATAGAGCTGTGGTATTATAATTATACAAAGATGATCTTAGGTATAGTATTATATAAAAGCACTTATAACAATCCATTTTTCTTTTCTTAGTTGCTATATGTTCTCTAGAAGTGAGCAATATTAATCAATACAGTGTTAGTTGTTTACTGATAATTGGCGTGTTACTAACATTTAAGTTAACCTATTAGTATAATCAGGGCTTGAAAAATGAGTCGGCTACTTCTTGTGACGAATAAAAAAAATCAGAAGAGAAGTTTCAGCTTAATCGTCAGTTTTACTTACCAAATGAAACAGAAATAGTTTTTTGCATGTTTACCTTATCGAACGTTTGGGAAATGCTGGCCATTATAAATGCGGTTTGTCGATTATTGCTGATTTCGTAGTCATGAGATACGCACGCATCACTTTAATTACTTTTAATTACAATTAATTGTAATTGTAATAAATTGCAATTAATTACATTTTGGGGGGGGGGGGGTTATGATACTGAATGTTTTCAACGTTTATTTATAATGGCAGAGAATAAACTGGTTTTCTTCCCATAACAGTGATTCAAGATATAAGTACCAGAAGCGAAAACGTAGCAACAAAAAATATATTAATAAAATAATAAATGGTCTTGTTAAAGATGCCAAGTTATTTTAAACATGGTTTTACTCCATTTCCCAAGTAAGCAAACAGACAAATAAGTGAAGTTTGCGCCTGCGCGTATTGCAAGTCTTGCAATACGTGCAGGTGCAAACTTCACTTATTTGTCTGTTTGCTTACTTGGGAAATGGTGTAAAACCAGGTTTAAAATAACTTGGCATCTTTAACATTTATTATACCCAAGGTAAAATACTTTTTACATTTATATCTCATTCTGAGATTTTTATTTAATACGGTTAAAACACCTTATGGTAACTTGTTCTGGTAAAATACTAATAAGCTCTCTATTACTAAAATCTTGGTATTTCTAGATTCTCCCACTGATGAGACCTCGTTAGGGGTCGGAACTGGTAGGGGCTGGCTTTGAGAGGCTCTGCTTGGGGATAGGTTTTTGCCTGTCTCTGAGTAGGGTCACCGCTGAGATTATGGCTCTGGCTGTAGTGGGGTGAGCCTGCCACTGGGTAGAGTCAACGCTGAGAAGTTCTTCTCGGTGACGGGGTGAGCCTGTCACTGAGTGGAACAACGCTGACTTGGACGGTCTTTCGGCCACTATGGAGTGGTCTAGGGATCGTCCTAATTTTTAGAGAGGTCTTTACTTAAATACACCTCAATAAACGAGAATAAAAAAAAAAAGACAATAAACCTCGAAACCGGTGAGATTGCTAATATGAGTTCGCTCTCTTAAGGTTTTGCCTGAAGGGAGCAATTTGAGTTTCCAGGGAAAGTGTTTTCCGGCACGGCCCGGTGAGGGGCTTTATCGGTGAATGCTTTTCTTTGGAATATGAGCGGTTCTGCTCGGTGGTGGTGGTGGTGGAAGGCCATCACTGAGTGGCCTAGGGATCGTCCGAATTTTTAGAGACGGCTTTACTTCATAAGGTCGAAACCGGTCTGGGTAGTGGCCCCTTGCCTTTAATACATAGCATCATACATCTCCTCAAGGAGATGGGCTGTGCATTAAGGGTAAATATTAAGAATAGTGATCCAAGCTTATTCTACCTTTACTATAAGTTGCCTTGACTTGCAGTACTTTGAGGGTCAGCTAGACTCGCAATACGTGCAGATGCAAGCTTGACTTGTTTGTCTGTTTGCTTACTTGGGAAATTAGATTAAAACCATGTTTAAAATATCTTGGCATCTTTAACATTTATTATAGCCAAGGTAAAATACTTTCTAAATAAATGGTCTTGTATCACTTATAAAAATGCATGACGTTTTTCTTATTAGACTGGTAAACATGCTAATATATAAGTAGTTGTTAACATATTAATTTCAACACTGGTAGTTATATTGGGTAAAAATTAACCACAGCATTAACAAAAAGTTAAATTTATCAAATCCGAGATTAAACACGTGACTATGATATATTAGACGCCCGTGGACACACCCAGGCTTACATCTGACTAATGAACTATTTGGCTTACTTCAATAAGCCAGCACATTATTTTTCAAGCCCCGAGTATAATGAATGTTTCCCGTGCAATTAAATCTTTTTCGATATCTATCTAAAAAACATCCATTTGAATCATTTTGGATGATCATCTCACGCTGTTTCCTTTTAATAAAAACAGAGCCTGTCATCCAGTCAATTCATCCTGCAGAAGGATGGGCCACAGGGGGAGAATACGTAATTATTGTTGGACAAAACTTTTTTGAAGGCCTAAAGCCAGTATTTGGAACAGTGATGGGCTGCGGGGAGGTGAGTGGCAGTTTTTATATATACATTATCAGGGTCGATGAGAGTAGGGAAAGGCAATATAAATTACCAGGACCTAGTGGTTCAAAAGGGGCTCAGGGCCCAACTATGCTGTCTATACTTTTGTCTTTCTCAGCAGTACGATCATTAGATTGTCTGTGCTTGCTCTGAAGTGGGAGTTTTCACCGGTGCCGAACTCCCCCCTCCCCTCCCCTCTCATCGGTCCTGTATATTACATGTAAGCTTAAAATTTAAAGCAGATTCTATTAAATTACCATAATACCAAGTAATGAGACTACTCAGTTCACAATACAGTGATCTCTAATTATATAACCTTATAATAGCCAAACCTTCAGTTAACTGATTAGGACATCCATTGTCCACTGTGACCAGAACAATTAGTAGATCACTGTATTTGAGAATATTATTCATTGTTTAATTATGGGTTCTTTCATTTTCTTTAATACTGTATTTTCTTTAAAACATTCATGTTTCACATGAAACATGAATGATACAAATTATCTTGTCAGTTGGCAGTGGCGCACCCAGAGGGGGAGCGCAAGGGGTCCGGGCACCCCTCCCCAAAGAAAAGGAAAAAACACTAAAAAAATTTCCATAAATCTTTTCCTAATTAAAATTCATTTTTTTTTATTATTTATGTTGTGTGCTACTTATGAATTAGCGATCACTGCAGATGCTCAGTTATAGGTCGTATGCGATGTGTAGTGTGTATTCGCAAAACGTCTACTCAACTCGGCCCCCCCAAAGGTTAAATCCTGAGCGCTCGGCCCCCTCCAAGATTAAATCCTGAGTGCGCCACTGTCAGTTGGTATTATTAATGAACAGAAATACGAGGCATGTTCAAAAAAAGACCGAACTATTTAAATAGCCCGCCAACCGGCACAGAGAGCGCGCTGCGGCTACTGAGTACACACACTTAGCCGCAGGTTTTGACAACAAACTGCCATTTGTCCCGTTCTGCTATGAACATTAGTCCTCGAGTTACATCCGCTGAAGTGAGTACGTGCACAAGCTGTTTGTCGGATTAGTGACAATGAAAGAGCTTGAAGAATAAACGTGTGTGTGTGTGTGTGTGTGTGTGTGTGTGAAATTTTGCTGCAAACTTGGTAAAAACTGAGACGTGGGTTTATGGCTATGATGTTGAAACCAAGATGCAATCGTCGCAGTGGGTGGGGAAAGGGTCTCCTCGACCAAAAAAGCACGGATGAGTCAGTCAAAGATCAAGGTGATGGTTGTGTTTTTTTGATTGGAAAGGCATTGTCCATTATGAATTTGTACCACGTGGTCAGATGGTAAACAAAGAGTTGCACCAGGAAGTTTAGGCGCGTTTGAGGAATGCTGTGTGCAGGAAGAGGCCTGAATTGTGGGAAAAACCAGATTTGGATGCTGCACCACGACAATCAGACATTCGTTGTGCCCCATTCACCCTATCCTCCTGATTTAGCCCCACCAGACTTTTTCCTGTTTTCCAAACTTAAAACCACTTCGAAAGGACGTCGTTTCCAAACTATAGAGGAGATTCAGGAAAATGCATTAAGAGAACTGCACGCCATCACAGAAAGTGCATTCCAACAATGGAAGAAACGTTGGGAACGGTGTATCGCCAGCAGAGGGGGGGGGGGGAACTACTTTGAAGAGGACAGTGCTTAAAATGTTGTAAAATGAGCAATAAAGTCTTTATAACAAAGTTCGTTTTTTTTTTTAACATGCCTTGTACACTGCATTTTTATTCTTCTGTTGTCAATACAGCTATAGCAATCAGAAGGTTATTATGATTATTACAGTTATTCTTCTGTTTTATCTGTCAAGTCTTCATATCTTTAAGATTTTGGAATGGGGGAACTGACTAATATTTTCTCCCCAAATTTAATCCTGGTCGGATTACACAATTTGGCTTGCTACTTCAGAGCCTATTATACCAAATAATTTATTAATACTCAACTGTACTAAAATTTTCTTCTCAAAATCAGTTTGGGTCAGATTACACAATTTGGCTTGCTACTTCAGAGCCTATTATACCAAATAATTTATTAATACTCAACTGTACTAAAATTTTCTTCTCAAAATCAGTTTGGGTCAGATTACACTTTAGAGCCTATTATACCAAACAGTTTACTAGTAATAGTAACTATATTTTGCAATACAAGATTGTACTATGAGATGAAATTACTCGGGTTTTTAACTTTTCGATTCAGAAAAACTGATCAAAACTTTGACTATATTCAGAGAATTATTTTCTGTATATAACAGTAATATGCTAGACCAACAACTAGAATTTAACTGTTGTAGTTTTAATTCTAGTTCTGAGTACATAAACGTTTTAGCAATTTTCAACTGGTTCATGAGTTAGTTGATCTCTTTCTCCTCTCACAAACTTGGATTTTTAATCCCATAACTCAGAGAAAATGGACCACAGAACTTTTAAAGTCTGAAGACTACGAGTGTGGTCAGTACCGTCGACAGGGTGTAGCATGGAGGCAGCCTTCCTCACGGCGCGGCTTAATAAGGGTGCTCGTTCAGCCATATTGCGGTAGGCGCCGTCGCTACGCTAACAATTCCTGTTAGCGTAGCAAATGCGGAAAGAAGTTTTTCCAAGCTTCAACTGATTAAAAATTATTTGCGAACAGCAATGACCCAAGATAGATTGGTTGGTTTAGCAACTATATCGATAGAGGCGGACATAACTTATAATTTAAATTTAGAAGAGCTTATAAACAGTTTTATTGTGCAAAATCCTCATAGAGCAAACATTTAATTAATATTATTATGTAATCGTTTTGCATTAATGTTTCTCTTGCAATAAAAACAAAATAGCAATTTTCTTATATTTTTGTCTTATAATCCACCAAGGGCGATATTTAATTGTTTGCCTCAGGGCGCGATCTAATCTGGAGACGGCCGTGAGGGTGGTCAATTAGACATAATTTGTCTTTTAAAATAGCGAAGTAAATATTGAAAGAGATTACAGAATCACGAAATACACGTCATTTGAATTAATACATGAATATGAAGGGAAATTAGCCAAAAAAAAGTAGTGGTTAGTTATAGCATCGGTTCGAATCGCTGGTAGCCATGAACTCAACTAGGCAAAGTAAAGGGTGGTCACCAGCTGCCTACCATTTTCCAAAAGTAAGCGCTAGAGCTCCACGTTTTTTTTTTTTTTTTTTTTTTTTGAAATAAAAGCATTCGAGGACTTTTAAAAGCTCTACATATTCCATTTATAGAATACACTTCTTATTGTTAATACTACTGCTGGATAATATTTTAATGTAATGACTGATTACTAATCATTATCACTCTGCAAAAATTTTAAACATTCTTTAAAAGAATATCATATTTTAATCCATCAGATAATTACACCAAATGCAATGAGAGTCCAAACACCACCACGCACAGTTCCAGGGACTGTGGATGTTACTCTCACATGTAAGTCTAGGCAGTACTGCAGAGATTCACCTGGAAGATTCACCTATGTCAGTAAGTAATAAATTTTATATTACCAAATTATACAGTAATTACATGCTTACTTGTATCACTTAATTAATTTATAGTTAACAGAACTGTATCGAAAGTTAACTGAAAGTAGTTTTAAAAGATTCTCACTCACTCTTTTTTGTATAATAAATATACCTCAACCAGATTTGTTTTTTTGGAATAAATTTAATCATCTTACAGCCTTGTTAGATGCTTCTCAAATGTAATGTCTTATTTTCCTCTCTCCCTTGTTATGTGCAATAAGTTATTACAGAATCTTATACCAAACTAAGAAACTGGAGTTGAAATTATTGTAATACCATGCTTTATGGCACTTCGCTTTACGACGGTTATAGCGACATGACGCTGCTGTGAATCAACTGATGCATGACGTTATTCGCTACAGCTCCGAGTTTCGCTGTGAATTATAAACTGTTTATAACTACTGTATTTTATTTTATTGTTGTTAACAATGGAAGTTGAAATTCTAAGTAAGGATACTAGTGCTCTAGTGAAAAGAAGATGTATAAACCTATTACATTACATTCTAAGATTAAAATTATTACATTTAGTGAGGGTCAGAGGGGGGGGGGGAAGGGGTCCGGGCACCCCCCAAAGAAAAGGAAAAAAACACTAGAAAAATTTCCAAAAATCTTTTCCAAATTAAAATTCGTTTTTTTTATTTATGTTGTGTGCTACTTATGAATTAGCGATCACTGCAAATGCTCAGTTATAGGTCGTATGCGATGTGTAGTGTGTATTCGCAAAACGTCTACTCAACTCGGCCCCCCCAAAGGTTAAATCCTGAGCGCTCGGCCCCCTCCAAGATTAAATCCTGAGTGCGCCACTGGTGAGGGTGGTGTATCCGTACGCAGAGATAGGTCAGGATAAACTCACCTTGCATTACTGTTGTTAAAAAAATAATAAGTTCCTGTTGAAATGAAAACTGCTACCCTAGTTAATAGTACAGTTATATGTAAACGAGACAGTCTTACTGCCGAAATGGAAAACCTTATCATATTTAGCTTACCTAAATATGATAAGAGCCTCTGCAGCTCGGTTGGTATAGATGAAGCCCTTTGGTCGGAAAGACCTGGGTTCGATTTTCGTCCATGACGTGAGGAACCTTTATCTGGGCTCTTTCGACTTAAGGTGAGTTAGCCAGTCTCATACGAAGGTAGAGGTTTTTTCACCTGGAAACTCGTGTTTTTCGTCCCTCAGAACAGTGAATGGCTCGTGAACACACACACACACGGATCTACAGTCAGAAAATACATACTTACTCCCTCACTTAAAGGGCTCAACCTGTCCTAAGGGACAGTCGAGGAATGGGGAGAATCCCACACGAAATTAAAAAACAAAACAAAAAAAAAGATTTAAGTTTTAAACATACACGTTTACTTTTCCTGTACAACTTAAAGCAGGTTTAAGTTTTCCATTGTATCAGAGCGCGTGTGTGTGTGTGTAAAAGGGTGCACAAAAAGGATCAGAGTGAAGAAGTAACAAAAAGCGATGAAAGTGCAAGCATATCATGCAGGGCTGGTCATCTCGGGGGTGCAGTGGGTGCAATGCACCCGGGCTCCACGATCGAGTGGGCACAGTCGGTACACATTTGCGGAAACGTATTATATTTCTAATGTGTTTTTTTTTTGTTTTCCTGTGCCAAAATCATTTGCAGGTAAGAGGTTTTACAATACGTTCATTTTGAATCCTTTAATTTTTACCTTCGAAAATTATTTTAGGGCCCCCCAAAAGAAAGGTTTCTTGCACCTGGGCCCTTTTATAGAGAAGGCCAGTCCTGATATCATGTTACAAGAATAAAGCAGAAAATAATGCACTGCAAGTTAACAAATATGTTTGTAAGCAAACAAGATGGAAGAGAGGGTTGAGTGAATGTGGCATGATAGCAGAAAGCTTTATAACAATTAGTGCCTAGATTGGAAATCAACGAGAATATAATGTTGTAATGAAAGTTAAGGAAATCAGAGAGGCAGAAGAGAAAATCAATGAATAAGTGATGATATTGCAAAAGATATGAAAATAAACAAGGTTGAGCATTATTGTTAATGGAAGATTTACAAGGTTGAGGAATGAATTAAAGTAGAGTGAACATAAATCAGAAATAAGCCATCAAAAACTTAAAATACAGAAAGGCAACTGCAGTAGATGATATTCAACCAGAAATACTCAAGTATGGAGGTATAAAGATTTTGCAGTGACTAACACTGATAATTCAGAAAGCCTGGTCAGAAGGTCAAATTATGATAATTGGAGTTGAGCTTTCATAGTATCCACCTATAAAAAAGGAAATAAAGCTGTATGTGAGAATTACAGAGGAATTTCTCTACTTAGTGTTCCAGGTAAGATTTATGCAAGTTTACTTGAAAAAAGGTTGAGAAATATTGTTGAAGAGAAACTTGGAAAAGAACAAGCTGGGTTCAGGCCGAATAGCAGCTGTCAAGATCAGATTCACTTTACGACAAATAGTTGAGAAATCATGGGAATATGATAAGGGTCTGTATATTTAAGTTTTGTAGATCTATGGAAGTGTTTTCACTTGGCTATGCTACTAATTATATATTTGGTTTAATCCTTTATCCAAGTGTAAGCAAACAAACTTTGCGCCTGAAGTATTTTCAGGACTGGGGCAACTCATGGTAAAGGTGGAGTAAGTTCTGATCACTTGCCTTAGTATCTCCCATAATGCAAAGCACATCTCCTTGCAGACATGTATAATGCTATGCATTAAGGGAACCTACCCAGACCGATTTCGATCTTTATTGTGGTCTCATCAGTGGGAGCCAGAGGTGGTGATACTAAGGTGGAAGTAATGGAGAAGTCATATTTCCATATACCAGTTGCCAAAAGGTGTCACACCTTATTATTAAAATTCTCTGGATTAGAGATAAGATGATGGAATTTTTTTCACTTGGCTATGCTACCAATTATATATTTCGTTTAATCCTTTATCCAAGTGTAAGCAAACAAGTTGCCTCAGTCCTGAAGCATTTCCATATACCAGGCAACTGGTATATGGAAATATGACTTCTCCATTACTTCCATCTTAGTATCACCACCTCTGGGTCTGGCTCCCACTGACAAGACCCAAAAGGGTTAAAACCAGTTGGAAACTTGTGTGATGGATAGCAATACTGTAGCCAGTGAAGTTCTAACTGAGGCTCGGCTGTTGCTGTTATCCAGGTAGAGGGGTAATGGATGGCAATGCTGTAGCCCATGAAGTTAACTGAGGCACAGCTGTTGCTGTTACCCCTCAGGTGAAATATGAATAGCTCTGTTCGGTGGTGGGGTGAGCCTGCCACTGGGTAGAGACAAATGCTGAGAGTGCTTCTCAGTGACAGGGTGGGCCTGTTACTGAGGGGAACAACTCTGAGTTTTGATCCTTCGGGTCACTCATTGTTGGGTAATCTGGGGGATCTCACGAGTTTTTGAAGAGGTAACCTCGCACTTAATACAGGGAAACTGGTCTGGGTAGTGACCTTTCCCTTAATGCATAGCATTATACATCTCCACAAGGAGATGTGCTTTTCATTATGGGATACTAAGGCAAGTGATGAGAAGTTATACCACCTTTGCCCCGAGTTGCCCCAGTCCTGCAATTACTTCAGGCACAAACTTTGTTTGCTTACACTTGGATGAAGGATTAAACCAAATATATAATTTTATAGATCTAGAAAAGGCATATGACAAGGTGCCCAGAGAAAAGCTTTTCAAAACACTACAATTATATGGGATAAATGGAACATTATACAGAGCAATGCACAGCAGCATATATTTAAGTTGTAAGTCAGCAGTTAGAATTGAAGGAAATCTGAGAAGATAGTTTGAATCCTTGATTTTACAAACCATCTCTTATTCATAATCTATATAGTTCACATTATGAAAGAAAGTGGGTCTGATATTAAAATTGGAGATGTCAAATTTAGTTCTTTGCTTTATGCAGATGATGTTGTATTCCTAAACATATCTAGTACATGTCTCCAGGATTCTCTAACTAAATTGAATAACAGCTGTAACAAATGTGAAATGAAAATCAGAAATAAAATGAACTAAAATATGAAAAGAGACAGAAATGCTGAATGCATCAACTGCATTCTGAATGGAGAGCCTACAGAACAAGTAAAATATTTCAGATATTTAGGCACAGTTTTTAGTGAAGATGGCAAGTTAAATCTGGAAAATAGACAACAGAATAACTAAAGCTGGTATGGTGGGTATTATAAACTGAATATATTTATTTTAATTTTAATTTGAATATTAATTTTAATACATGTATATATAAACTTAATAAATTTATATGGAATAAGAGAGAAATTAGCGAAAACACCAAACTAGCAGTATATGAGACAGAGTTCAAACCGGTTTTTAAGTTATGGATCTGAGAGTTGGGTTAGAAATAAAGCACTTGATCAAATATTAGAGACCAGAGATATGAGGGTTCTGAGAAAAATTAGTGAAGTAGATGGCATCAATGGCAGAATCATATTAAAAATTAAGATAGTAGAAACTTTGTTAGCATTCACAAATGTGTAAGGTAGTATGGCCACTTAAATAGAAAAAAGGTTAGAAAACATAATCTTTGTATTTGATGCCAAGATGGCAAAGAAACCCAGAGGAAGATGAAGGTCTAGGTGAATTAGGCAATTCGGTCAGAATTGCCTTAAAAGCGCAAAATGTTAGATGTGACAATATTGGAATGCTTACAAGTAATAGACTAATTTGGAGGAAAATTGTGAATAGAAGATTAATAATGATGCAAACTTAATCATGCAGTGCTGTCATAACAGCCTGAACATCCCTTGCATATCACAAAATAGATGAGATGATGATGAAATACATCAATTAGAGAAGATAATGACTCTATGAAATGGAAGATTGAAAATATCTGTGTGAAGATGTGGAGTTAAGTACATGATGCCAGCAGAAAGATGAAAGGTGTGAAAGTGGGGGGGGGGGAGAGAAAACAGTGTTATGTATGCAAAGGACTTAATTGTAAATGAAGTAAACAAAATGGTATTAAAGATTAATTTGCAAGAGGCAAATTTACAGAAAGTGAATGATCTATGAGCTGTGTGACTGATGCAGCACAGAATATAAGTAATGTTGAAGACTTAAGTAATAAAATGTGAAAGTTAGAGATGCAAATAAATTATTATTTTGGTAACTTCCATGGTATTTACAGGCTCATGTCTTTATCACAATAAGCTTTTTGAAATAATTTACACTACCTGCATTCAAAATGGACCCCAGCAATGCATTCCACTCACCAACAACGTTTCACTCAAAAAAATCTACTCCTCATGCCCTTCTTCATGACATCTTTTTATAATTCCTTATGTATAAATCTGATAAAATCCCTAACTAACTTCCAAGTCTCTATCATATCTCCTCTTTTCCTCATATCCCCCAACCTCTGTAATCCGCATTCCCTCAAATACTCTTCATAACCAACACTTCAGAGTCCTGTTATCACTTTAGTTATTCGTCTTTGGACCCTCTCTAGTGTTTTCACATCAAAATGAAAACCAGGTGACCAAATCTGAGCACAACAGTCCGTATATAGTTTGCCAATGGCTTATATAGAAGCACCTCCTTA
The DNA here is from genome assembly GCF_054136105.1 of Typopeltis vanoorti. Taxonomy (NCBI): domain Eukaryota; kingdom Metazoa; phylum Arthropoda; class Arachnida; order Uropygi; family Thelyphonidae; genus Typopeltis; species Typopeltis vanoorti. Next base: position 47,720,782 of record NC_143552.1, read on the forward strand.
TCCCTACATGTCAAAGTAATTTTTATCACAGCAGCGATACGATAATGCAGTTTTTGCAACATTTGGATGTGGCCTCGGAACTTCAGTCCACTGTCTACCATCACTTCAGGAAGTGGATAAGATTCAGGATCTTGGACTGAATTCAGTACAGTAAGTAGCCTTATACTTTGTATCCCAAAGTGTAATACCTTGCATTTAAACTGCAAACCCCAGTCATTTGTCCAAGCTAAAAATCTATTCAGATCTTCCTGTAGAGAATTAACATCCACAATATTCCTAATAATTCTACCGAACTTTGCATCATCGGCAAACATTTGAAGATTTCCAGTCAATTCACATGAAATATCATTAACAAATAAGTTAAACAGTAGGGGACCCAAGAACAGAACCCTGAGGCATGCCACTGGTCACCTTCCTTTTCTGAGACACTGCTCCATCAGGAACAGTGTCTCAGAAAAACACAACTTGCCGGTATCATTCAGAGCCAATCTCCGATCTAGCTCACCAATATACTATCTATTTCTATCTTCTGCAGCTTGTATATCAATTTTTCGTGTGGTAATCAATCAAATGCTTTTGCAAAGTCCAAGAATATCACTGTATATAATTCTCCCTTATCCAACCCATTTGTCAACTTATCATAAATCATAAGCAGATTGCTGAAACAAGACCTGCCCTTCACAAACTCATGCTGACACCATCATAGAGAATCTTATGTCCATCAACCTAATCCTGTATTCTATTTCTAACCAATTTTTCCAACATCACAACTGTAAATATACATTTCCAATGGATCACAACTGTAAATATACAGACTAGTCTATAATTAGAAATTTCTGTTCTCAAACCATGCTTGTGGAGAGGTATTATTTTGCCTTCTTTCCACTCCTTAGAAACCTTTTCCACTACAAGATTTTCATTAAATAACCAGGTCAAGGGCATGGCTAACTCTTTTGCACATTCTCTAAAAATACGTGGTAATATGTCATCCATTCCCATAGCCTTATTAACATCTAACCCAAGGAATACTTGATACACCTCTGATACTTTCAACCTTTAATTCTCCTAATCTTTGCCTCCCTCCTACATGTTGCACAGCATCGTTTACACCACTATGATATACACTAATGAAGTGTCCACTATTATCATTTGCTATGGTTACTCTGCTACCATAATTATCCATCAGTATCAACCTGCCATAATTATTTTTCCTCTTGCTTGCCATATAGCAAAAAAAAATCTCTTGGATGATTCTCCAAGAGAATTTGACCTGACTGGCCAACCTCCTTTCATATTCTACTTTTTCTTTTTTAACCATGCTTGTCACTTTTCTGGCCTACACTTTATGTTCTTCACACATCTGTTCACTGCAAACTGTCTTGTACTTCCTAACAACTTCTTTTGTAATGCTGGTTGCTTGATTTCAATGTTCATCCATCTCACTCCTACTCTATTTATTTGCTTAACTCTTGGTATACAGTTATGCAATGCTTGTGTTAGATACTGCCTTATCATTTCCCATGCAGTCAACATCTTTTCTACATAATTCGTCAACCCAATGTATTGATGCTAGTTGACTTATGGAGCTTCTCATAATCATCCACCTTATAGTTCCACATATAGACTTTCTTGATAACTTATTCCTGTTTAACTACCTTCCAAACCAATACCTCATGATCTCTTTCACCAATTAGTGGCAGTGTTGATACCTCATTCACAACCACATCCTGTGAAGATATCACCAAATGTAACACTGATCAACCTCATGTTGTTTCCATCACATGCTGCTCAGATAGTTATCCCACAGAAACTCAACAAATTCACTCTCCTTGTTTAGTAACAAGGAGAATGAATTTGTTGAGTTTCTATCATATAACAGCACTATACACTATCTCTTCTTTCAAAACCACATTCCTATAATTAAAATCTCCCATTAGGATCGTCTTCCTTTTATTTGCCCAACTAATTCTAAACATTTCACAATCCATGTTTCCTGGCCTATAACAGCATCCTATTAGATATACTATTATATTGATCTCAAGTTCACACCAAACAGCTTCAAAATCTTCATACATGCTATTGTTTGCCACTTTGACTCTTGAAGAACAATTCCTCTGCTACTATTAACAATACTTCCCCTCCACTCCTTCACTTAACCAAGTTTAACTTATGCCAATTATCTTTGGGCATACTAATTCGATCAATGCTACAAACTCAGGCTCCTTTATTTCTGATACACCATACATTAGTATACAAGCATAACAATTATCCACTCTTTGAGGCCATCCCATCAACACAATCACTCTTTACTTTCTCTGCTATAATGAACTTGTCTCTTCATTCTGACAATCTCCGTTTCCCTGATCCTGACTCTAATTTTCATTTGTATTCTTATCATACCCACCGCTTTGCACTGCATCACTCTGTCCTGCTATAATCACTTCCTCACTTTTTTTTATCCATCCTCTTAATGTTCTTTCACAACCTGCTTCTCGACCTCTCTCTGACTCTTAGTGGTACTAATTTCATATGAACCCTGTGTACTCTTAGTAAACAACAAACAATCGCTCTAAACGACTAGCACCAAACCCATTCGGATGCATTTCATCAGCTTTGAGTCAATCTAGCTTCCCTTCAAATTCATTCCATACATTCTCAAACTGAACACTCTCTGCTTGACACAATTCAGCCATCTTGTCATTCAGTATCACTGCTCTCCTTCTCAGTTCACTACTGTCATATCTGGGCAATAAACACACCACTTTCCCCAATGACACTATTATTCTTTACAGTCTGCAACGGCTGCATCAAATCCCTTTCCAGATTCTTTGTCTCTCACAATCCAAGTCATTTGTGCCAACCTCTAATTCTGATGTCCGTTCCTTCCTTCTATGCAAAGCATCTGATATTCATTTTATTGTACCACCTGGAAAATATGTCTTAGGCACTTTATTTTTTTACCATACCTTTAATGATTGAGTCACCATATAAAGCAACCCTATAATATTTAGATACCTGCTTCTTCTTATTAACCGCCTTGTCATTTATATCAGCTATTCAATTTCCTCCCCACGTACATTTAATCTGACTCTTCATTTTCATTAACTCTTGCCTAAACTCTTCCATGTCACTTCTATTATTACCATTCACAAGCACTCCATCCTTCCTGGTAACACCACTCTCATTTTTGGAACATCCTAACCTTTTACTGCACTTCTCACATACTATAATATGTTCCTTTTTTTATTGATTATCTATCACTCCATAAATCTAACATTTTTGGACGCATACACAAAACAATTGTCACATTGTATCCACTGTGAAAAATCCAGGGAAAACTTGACTCCGAGTTGAGACTTTCCATGTCGCTGCCATATGCTTTTTTACTGCCGCTACTGCCATTTTTGTAACATTAACTAGCACTTCCACGTTAATCAAAATAAAAAATGAAGTGAACGCAATACCACAGTACAATGATTATATCCAGTCTGGCTGCCACAAAAAAAAAAAAAAAAAAAAAAAAAAGCAGTATTATGCAAAGCAGTATTATGCTTTCTCTTATTGATACAAGAAGAATGTACAAAAACAAAGACCTTGCCAGGTATACAGAAACACATAACATCATCAATAAAAAAATAAAAGAAGCCAAGGAAAACTGGATGAAAAATTTATGTACTGAAATTGAACTGCTTCAGAAGAAACATGATAATTTCAATCTGTATAAGAAAATCAACGAAATTTCTGGAAAACTGAGGAAAAAGCAAATAGTGTCTCTAAGAGACGAAAATGGAAAAATAGTTCTAGAAGAAGAGAATAAAGCACAGATTTGGATAAAATATGTAACAGAACTTTTCAATGATACTAGACAGAAGCCTATAAATATAAAAGATAACATTCAAGGACCAGCAATCATGAAATGAGAAATAGAGAATGCTATACGAACAAGTAAAACAGGAAAAGCCAGTGAACCAGATGGTGTGCAAACAGAATTTTTAAAATTAATAGAACCAGATAACATCAAACTTCTTGAAAAACTATTTAATAAAATATATGAAAGTGATGAATTTCCATCAGATTGGCTCAAATCTACATTTGTCACTGTCCCAAAGAAACCCAAAGCGAATTCCTGTGGTGACTTCCGACTTATTAGTCTAATGAGCCAAACATTAAAAATATTTTTGAAAGTAATTCAGAATCGTATTTATAGAAAAAGTGAAGAAACTCTAAGTGAAACACAATTTGGCTTTCGGAATGGTTTTGGTACTAGAGAGACCCTTTTCTGTACCCAAATATTGATACAAAAATGCATAGAAAAACAGAAATCTGTCTTTACGTGTTTCATAGATTTTGAAAAAGCATTCGACAAAGTCAGACACACTAACTTAATAGAAGTCCTTCAACAAATAAGGCTAGACGAACAAGACAAAAGACTAATAACAAATCTGTATTGGAATCAGTCAGCTACCGTTCAATTAGACAACATTACCACCAGTGATATTGACATCAAAAGAGGAGTGAGACAAGGATGTGTGCTCTCACCACTCCTGTTTAACATATATGCAGAGGTAATCTTTAAAAAAGCATTGGAAGAATGTTCAGAGGGAATCACAATAAATGGAAAGATTGTTAACAACCTTCGATATGCAGATGACAACGTGCTAATTGCAGATAATATTATGGATCTCCAAAAACTCATTGACAGAGTATACATAGAAAGCCAAAGAATGGGAATAAATATAAACAACAACAAGACAAAATACATGATCATCAGGAAACATCCAGCCTCATCAATGAAACTGACACTCAATGGGAAAAATATTGATCAAGTGTCAAGATATAAATATCTTGGTTGCTGGCTTAATGAACGGTGGGATCCAGAAATAGATATAAAGACAAGGATTGAAGTTGCATGGCAGTCCTTCATGAAAATGAGAACACTATTCTGCAATAAAGACTTAAACATGGAAGTCAGATGCCGAATGCTGAAATGCTACGTGTGGTCTATTCTGCTCTATGGAGTTGAAACATGGACATTGAAGGCGACAACCATCAAGAAAATCGAAGCCTTTGAGATGTAGCTATACAGAAGAATGCTAAAGATATCATGGACAGAAAAAATTACCAATGAAGATGTCTTAAAATCCATTGGCAAAGCTAAACATCTTGTACAAATAATCAAGAAACGAAAAACATCATATCTTGGCCACATCATGAGAAACAGCAAATACCAACTTCTACAAACTATTTTGATAGGAAGAATTGGTGGCAAAGGAACTAGAGGAAGAAAAAGAATATCATGGTTTGACAACATCAAGACGTGGACAGGAAAGAGCAGTGCACAACTGCTCAGATTAGCACAAGAGCGCAGTTTGTTCGCCAAGATGGTCGCTGACCTTCGATAGAAGATAGCACAATAAGAAGAAGAAGATGCAAATAGGCTATATCATTAAGGGAAAAAAAAAAAAACACTTTTCAGAACACTATTCAAATACACCACTACTTCTTCTTCACATGACACTCACATTTGCAAGGTTAAGAAGCAGGTTGTGAAAGGACAGGAAGAGGATGAATACAAAGGTGAGGAAGTGATTATAGCAGGGAATAGCAATACATACTATACTAAATAGTACAAAACAGTGGGGATGATAAGAATATGAATGAAAATCAGAGTCAGGATCAGAGAAACGGGGATGGTCAGAACGAAAAGAGAAATGCACCATAGCAGAGAGAGTAATGAACATTATTGATAATCTAGAGTTGAGAAAAAGAACTGCAGGGATATGTAATAAGAGGGGCCTTGAATATATGGGAAAATTTGAGGGTAAAAGCAGCGGTGCAAAACTTTTGTATTCAGGCAGAGAAAAAGAGAATGTGACTGAGCATGTAAGCTATTAAGATAGGTGTGAGATGAATAATAGCAGAGTGAGGAATGATCTCGACAGAAGCAGCAAAATTAGGTGTTTTGTGGGATGATGGGGAGAGGAATTTTAGGAATTGCCAAGTAATTGTGCTATATAGAAATTCCAGGTGTATTGGAAACAGAGCAAAGTTTATAGTGTACAAATTAGTAAAATGTGGTTGAACGAGGATGACATATTGATGGTAACATGAATGTTATGAAAAGAACCGAGGACCAGGAACAAGTTGTTATGCTTATCTGCAACTACTACATATACTGGGATTAAAGTGGGGGGGGGGGATTTAATGCCATAATTAAATTATTTGGATTATAAATTGTACACAGCTGATTGATATACAAGAGAACAGAATGCCATAGCCTTTTCTGAAAAGACAGAAAGGAAGGACAAGGGAATGTAGTATTAATGATAATGCAGATGGGTCACGTTTTTATCAAGTGGAAAAGAAAAAGAAGCAAGTGTTTTTGAGACTGTCTGATGTGAGGTTGAAGCGAGCCAAAATATTAAAATATTTAGTGGTATGTTGTTATAAGCTAGGATATATTTAGGAAAGTAACTGTGAGCATTTAGGCACTAATCCTTTATTTATCTAGAGGGTTAGTGAGTTACAGGGTAGTGATAATTATAGTAGACTTTAATTTTGGCAAAAATGATGGAAGAGGAAACTGAGTGTGCAGAAGTAAGGAAAATAGTCTTGAGATGCTTAGGATTTACTGCTTATCACGTGTTGGAGAGAAACAGGAGAAACAAGTGTTATTTAGTAATGACATTTCTGATAACAGAAAAAACGATGCTGCAACCAGTTGGTGATAATTGATTTTGACATGAGAAACGGTTAGATTGTTTCTCATGTTTTTTTTTTCAAGTTTCATTGGAAAAAAAAAGATATATGTAGAACTGAAGAACATGATACAATGACATGCTTAAGAAATGCTAGTGAATTTCCAAAGCTGATGGGAGGGGGGGAGATTAGTGACTTTAACTGGTTTCCAGATCAAATGATGACAATATTAGACTGTATTCTTTAAGTTCAAAGAAACAATACAGTGGATATGAAATGGCTAATTCATAATATTAATCAGGAGCTACAGAGGAAAAGAATGTTATGAAGAAGGAGATATAAAGAGGCAACACTTGGTAGCTGTATTAACAATATGTGATATAGATAAGGTCTGCACGGTTAGCCTAGTGGCTTTGCACTTCGCAACCATATACCTGGGGAAGGAGTGTCCTAGGTTCGATTCCCGTTGACGACGTGAGGAGCTTAAGGATCTTCCTCAGCCATAGCCAAGTTAGCCAGTCTTGGGAGTGGGCAGTAGGGTTTTTTCCCCCTAGTTTATCTGGGGTTTTTCATCCCGCAAGCAGGCAAACTGGCCCCGTGAACACACACGGATTACAGTCAAGAATATCACCGTTATGGGATGCAGCAGAGGAGAGGCGAACCGGCTGCATTAATACGCCAGTAAACCCCTCATTAGGAGGGGACTCAACCTGCCCTTGGTGGACGAGTAAATGGATGGATGGATATAGATAAACTAGAAAGTCACAAGTGGTAACAGGAAGAGAAATTATGTGAAAAAAAAAGGAGAAAGTCAAGCTCAATCCTAAGAAATTTTATAGTTATGTTGTTTATAGTAGAAGAAAGGGCAAGTATGGAAGACCAATTTAGTTGGAAATGTCACACAAATAACATCAGATGAGGATATAGTGAAAATGCTCAACATTCTGCCAGTGTATTTCATGTCAGAGGGAGGGAGAGGCATTGAATAAGTGTTGGAAGTAGTGGAGAGATTTAAGAAGGCTATGGGAGTACTGAGATGTGCAAAGAGCTAAAAGTAATCTTGACTTGGTTGCTCAGTGAAAACCTTGCAACAGAAATATTTCCTGTACTGTAAAAGTACATGGAATGGGAAATACTGCCACTGCATGAAGAAGTGATGGGGGGGGGGGGGATCATTCAAATTTGAGGTGGCAAACTATAGATCAGCATGTTTTTCACGTGTAGTGATAAAGATGCCAAATCTTCAGAGCATGGATTTGTTAAAAAGTAGTCTTGTTCTAGTTATCTGGTTACATTTTTATGATGGGCAGATAACCATACTGGACAAAGGAAATACACACGAGTACTTTTAAATTTTATAAAGGCATTAATTAGAAATATATACACGTTACCACAAGAATAATGTTTAATTTGCCAAATATTTCGGTCTGAATATTACAGACCATCTTCAGTGGCTACATAGGAATAGTTTTAAAAAAAAAAGTGGAATACGAACAATTGATCATTCATACATAGAACACACTGCGTGATGTGATATCGCTAAGTATTAGAAGAGTAAACATTAAAAAAAATAATAATTAAAGATATTAATTCAGAAATTCATATAATGATCTTAAATAACATTATACTGATAAAAAAAAAAATTTAATGTGTCATCCTGATTAAACTTTCCCAAATTTTTGATATAGATATACAGTCATTACGATTCAAGTAAGGACATTGAAGTAAGGCCTCTACACTTTCTTTAAATAAACGTTCAAATTTGTAGCGACATCTATGTTAGCAAAAACTAACTGTTCAACTTCTCATTTATTACAGAAGGAACTTTCAACTATCAAACATCACATGGCTTCTCCGAAAAGAGTACACAACATCTTTTCGATTCTTACAAACCAACACAGAACAACCAAGATTCAATACGTAGAGTTCCAATTCCTTACATTTCTGGGATTTCAGAACCAATTTCGAGAATTCTAAAGAAATATGATCTAACAGCCACTTATACACCTATAAACAAATTATCCACCCAGTTTCCTTCATCTAAAGATAAATGCTCAACCTTGTCTCTACCTGGTGTGTATCAAGTTCCTTGTAATTGTAATCTTTCTTACTTTGGACAAACTGGACGTTCCATAGAAAAAAGAATTCAAGAGCATCAGTCAATTAAACACAACAAACCTGAGAAATCTGGATTAGCTCACCATGAATTAGAAACAAACCACAACATCCTTTGGTCCAAGACTCTCCTCCTACACAGACGTCGCTACAAATCTGAACATTTATTTAAAGAAAGTGTAGAGTCCTTACTTCAACGTCCTAACTTGAATTGTAATGACTGTATATCTATATCAAAAATCTGGGAAAGTTTAATCAGGATAATATTTTTTTAAATTAAATTTAAAAAAAAATTTTATTTATTTTTTATTTTTTTTATCAGTATAATGTTATTTAAGATCATTATATGAATTTCTGAATTAATATCTTTAATTATATATTTTTTTTAAATGTTTACTCTTCTAATACTTAGCGATATGACATCACACGCCGCGTTCTATGTATGAATGATCAATTGTTCGTATTCCACTTTGTTTTTTTTAAAATTATTCCAATGTAGCCACTGAAGATGGTCTGTAATATTCAGACCGATATTTGGCAAATTAAATGTTATTCTTGTGCTAACGTGTATATATTTCTAATCATAATGTCACAAGTATCGTTAAAAAATCAAAAGGCATTAATTACAGTTGGTGGGGGCGGGTGGAGAATATTAACATTAAAGTTGAAGATCCAGACTTAGTATTTTTTAGGGGGGGGGGGGGAAAGGCTGAGAAATGCTTAATATTTTATTAATATAATTTACTTCAAATTTTCACTGACAATATTTATTTTAAATTTCTGAAAAATACAGATTAAATAGTAAAAACTAAGCTTATTTGATTGAAAATTCATTTTTTTTTTTTTTTAAGTTTGATTTAATAGGAATGAGGCAGTTACTGTGCATTTTGAATTTACTGCTACCATGTTGAAGGAACAATGTCTCAAAGGAGAAGGGCGACAAGTGTGGTATTCCATGTTGTTTTATTCTGGAGCCACCCTTGTTTAATTTATATATTTATGATATGCTTCAAGCTTTGAAGAAATCTTTGGTTGTTTGTTGATGCTAAACTGGGAAGAGTAATGGCAGAAAATTCTGATATGTAGCTTCAAGAGGATTTGAATAAGCTGTTGTAATGTGGGGAGATGAATGTAGATATCAGTCCAATGTGACCAAAAGTAGACAATGACTTTTGTTATCTGGTGCTAAATCACCAATCTTATTCGAGGCCTGAGGAGACTTGAGAATGTTCCATTTTGATCTCTAAAGCAAAGTTTCAAGAGTTTCACAATACTGATATACTATATGTTTTCAACCTTTTTTTTAAGTGGGATTTACATTCAAAAAAGTTTAAGGTTGAATGACATGTATTATACTAGTTGAAATGGACTCAAATGTGGAAAAGGCAAGGAATTTTTGAGTGCAGCATTAATGTTCCAAGGGGGGGGGGGACATACTACAGAAGTAATGAATGAGAGGAATGGGACATTGTAAAATAGGGATTAGAAGGTAATAGTTACCACTGTGCATGGATTTGATCATTTCTGGATATCTAGGAGGTAAGGAAACACTAGAGTGTTCAAAGGAATATGACAAGATTGTCTTTTAAAATGATGGAGTGCTGGCTGGATAGATTGAAGGATTCTGATTTGCAGAGTTTGGCAGAGGGGGTAATATGAGTGAGAGGTAAATTGGTAAGAGTATTCTATCAGACAAATGTAAGAGATGAGTGGAATGCATTGCTAGAATGAATGGTAAGTGCATCAATGCTGAATGTCTTTAAAGCAAGATATAATAGTGCTTGTAGTATGTAAGTGTGAAGACCTCCTGTGCTGAATTTTGTGACTGTGAAGGCCTAAAATAATAGTAACACTAATTTGTACATGATGCTGACTGAAAAACTGCTCTAATTTTTCAGTCAGACATCACAAAGATGAAGCAGTAAACTCATAATTAGTAAATATAATTCTACTCTTTTTAATTATTTTCTCTTGATCAGTCTTCTTTAAGAAAGTGATTACATTTGCATTTGACTAGTGAACCATAAATAAGATTACTAAATTATAACTTCATTGCAGCAAACAACTTTGGCAATGTGGACTATTATTTCCAAAGGTTAGCACAGTTTATTAGGCTTCCAGGAGATCCAGAAAGACTGCAGAGGGTAAGAAAGAATTTCAGTGTGTAAAAGTTAAGACTGCAGCATGGAAAATCCTATACTCTAATTAGTAAATATAATTCTATTCATTTTTGTGCATTTGGGATTTACAACCACAACGTTTTGATGCTGTAATGAAAATTTCATTACATTTCCTAAAATACTTATTTTTTGATGTGCTAATTATCTCAAAACTAAAGCATTTATTATTATCTGAGAAAATGAAGACTGGTAACTGTGAAATTACAGTGTAAATGATCATAATGGAATAATAGTCAGGATATACTGTCAAGTAAAGTGTGCCAATCTTTCTTTATGTAAAATGTGCCAATCTTTCTAATGTAAAATGGACTACCTTCTTTGTGCCAAAGAAGGTAGTCCATTTTACAGTAGTTTACAAATCTTCGATATGTGATACAAACACATTTACTCCATTATTCATTTTAACATTTTTCCTTTTTGCTATTCATTTTCTACTTATTGTGTTGCAGTGGGGAGAGGAGTCACTGTTAGTGTCCTAAAGGATGCTTTAGGACACCATTCCTAACTTTAATCATTAAAAACATTGTTTGGCAATAATCCCACTTTGGATCCAAATATTTGCTTCAGAAAGTGAAGTTACTCAATCATTAAAATCTGCATAAAAATTCATTCTACCATGAAGAGCTGGTTTAATTATTTTATTTTTATGTGACTCACACCCATGAAAGGTTGTAAACCTATAGTACATTTGTAGAATGGATGGACTAAGGTTTTTCAATTTTTTAAAATTAATTTTTATAGTTTTGTACTTTTTTTTATTCATTTTTATAATTTTTTGTACTTTTTTATTCATTTTTACCTAGTACGGAAGCTCTGCTCTAGACACCAAATATTGGTCTCTATAGCAGAATGAGCTTATATAATTTCATAGGTCTTTATAAAAAAAAATTCCTTGCACTTCAGTGGTTGATTTTTTTTTTTAGCTGAATGTTTTGATTCAGCCATAGATAAAACTGGATGAAGATGGAAAGTATTTGTATTTCTAATCTACTGCTTTTATTCATGGTTTTTTTTATTTTTAACTGCAAATTATATCTGATCTAATGTAAAGTAACATGTTATGTGTGAGGACATTTCATTTCTCATTATTCATTTGCTGGAAACTCAAGATGAAATTCCATTGACGAGAAGAATTTTATTAGTCATATTTCAGGCAGGGCTAAAATAGTCAGTCTAAAAGAGAGTAATTTCGTTTAACAACAAAGGTATTTTTCTCCTGTAAAACAGATAGAACTGACTCATAAACACAGATGCATCTACAATTACAAACATACCACGGACATCTCTGGCACCAAGGGAAGGTAAAAATGAATGCCATTAATGCAAAACATTCTATAATGATTTTCCAAAATTAACTGTTGTGTCTGTTAAATATCCAGTCAGTAAGAAAAGAAAGCTAGTTGATAAACATTTGGTAACTGTCATCTGCATTGTCTTTTTAAATCATTTAAAATCCATACACATACATGATGTCTAATAGATCCTCATAAAAAACTGCAGTGATAAGCATAGATGAAGGCCTTCGACATTTTTGGAAACAGCAAGCAACTCATCAAATATTAGAAACTTGGCACTTCCTTCCACTTTCCTACCAAGAGATTGTATATTTGAATCTCACTGCAAGCATGGATATTTCTGAATGTCTTTAAGTTGCAGATGAATTTCATTTTATCACCCAGTATAAAACCATCATCCTAAGACTCTGATCAAACCACACTTAGACTATTGTTTTCAGATCTGGTCCCCAGGATTTGAAGGGGGATAAATTAACTGTACAATGTTAGTTATGAGGATCGGCTGAGGGAGTGTGGACTGCAGAGTTTGGTGGATAGAAGAAGGAGAGGTGATGTGATTAAGACTTTTAAACTGTTGAGAGGTGGTTACAGGGTTGACACCGGAGAGTTCTTTCGCTTGGTTGAACAGCAGGAAGGAGTCATGACAAGGGACCCGGGTTGACACCGGAGAGTTCCTTCGCTTGGTTGAACAGCAGGAAGGAGTCATGACAAGGGACCATCCCTGGAAGTTATGAAAGGAAACTGTGAGCAAGAGGGTGAGGAGTAGTTTCTTTGCATGGAGGGTGGTTGAACCATGGAATGAATTGCCTGATAGAGTGGTGAGAGCGAGAACGGTCAATGCGTTTAAGGAGGGGGTATGATCAACTTTGTGTTTCCTAGGAAGGGACCTCCCATGATGAGTCTTTTGACTCCATGGAGGCCTCAATTATAATAATAATAATAATATTAGAAGTCTGAAAAAGTTCCATGTTTGATCTTTGGAGCATAGTTTCTAGATTATTTAATCCTCAGCCTACACACAATATATGATATATGGTAAGTTCACAATTACAAACTTTCATGAATGTGATTCACAAAAAAAAAAGCATTGCTATAAATATGAGTTTCATTACATATTAAAACAGGAATGAGATTCATGTTAATTTCAATTATCAAAAAAAAATTTGTTTATTGAACTTAAGGTCTGGTCCAGTGGTGTAGCTAGAGCTTTTGCCATCCCCCTCTCAATGCACACCAAAAATACTACAAAAAAAATCAAAACGATGTATATGGAAATAAATTAAAACACTATGTTTATTTTTGATGTAAAACTTTTACTTCAATATTCTAAAATGGTATTTTTCTTGCTTTTCTGTTAGCAAAATCGTCGATGACATTGGAGAAGTCTATTTCATAGTAATATAGGAAATTCTTAATCAATTTTATTTAGAAAAACTCCTCTCACAACTAGCAACACTTACAGCAGTTGTGAGGAAAATTCACAGCGGTATTACAATTTGGAAATGAGTTCTCGAGACTATATTTTAGAATTAACTGCAAAAGTTCAAAAAGTTTCAAAGTGCCGCCTGGGGTGGGAAGCCCCCCCCCCCCAAGCTACGCCTCTCTGGTCCCCAAAACAACTTTCCCAGAAATCTTAAGCTTCTGGTTTACAGTATGAAAGAAATTCCAAGATTCCAAGTTCTATGAAAATGGAACATCATCTGAATTGAAAAACTGCGTCAATGTGTAGCATACTCATTGTATGTTAGAGTTTAAGAGTTTAGTATCATGTTATTGCTTTGCAATTTCCAAAAGTTGCAATAACTACTCCGCACACACTCCCTCATATACAGTCCTTACAGGATCCATCTAATTCAATCTGTTCCCTTAAAATGTTGGGGAAAAAAATACTCCATGAGGAAACACTTCACTACCACTGGCAAGATTTTTATTGAAGTGAAATGACTTATTAACACATCGACTAAAAATGTTTACTGACAGAAACTGGGGAGCAGCAGTAAGCAGAATTGAGATTATGCTAAAGCCCTGTAAATGTATTTAACCAATGCTTAGTTTAATAATAAGAGCACAGCATGCAGAACTTTTGAAATAACCCTTGTAGTCTTTCATTCAAAATCAAGATTGCTTGATGTTTTTTTAACAATTTTTTTTGAATCATTTTAATGGCAAAATTAGGCAAAAGAAAACTATGTCTCTAGCACATATATGAAAAAACAAGGGTCTAGGTTCAAATGCTGTGATAATGAATATCATCACTATTAAAGAACAGGGGCAGTTCGTGCATAGGCACTGCGGAACTGCAGCACCCCCCAATTTTTCTTGATATATAAATATATTTATTAATTTATTTATATTTGCTTGTAATATTTAATTTTATCATCAACAATCCTATACAATTCTCTTATTTTGTATAAAAAGTAATAAAAATCCATCTTGTAGCGCTTAGGGCAAAGGACGCTGGAGCACTGTGTTTTACCACAGTGTCATATTGATATGCACACAAGCATATGCACATCATAGTGAGATGCGAGCTATTAGCATAATGCGGCACTGTCCGTCACGTAGTTCCACTGTTGTCTATATGCAGTTTGCGCCAGTAGTAGAGTGTTCATAGTGCTTATCATGTTTACTCTGTCTCTTTAAATATTTGGACATTACAATTAAACGATTTAATTGTAATGTCCAAAAATTGTAAATCCATTCCTTTAATTACAATTAAAGGAAAGGATTTTATTTTAAAGTAATTTTGAATTATACTAAACTGTATAATTTTATTAATAATAAACAATATTTTTTCATGAAACCAAACAAGAATGTTTTATTTTTAAGTAATTATGAATTATACCACGCTAAAATTTTATCGATAATAAACAATATTTTTTCATGAAACCAAACAAGAATATGTTTTATTTTTAAGTAATTATGAATTATACCACGCTATAATTTTATCGATAATAAACAATATTTTTTCATGTTTAATTTTTTAAAAAAATTTTTACCATAATTTTGATATGTTATCCAAACACGTATAAGTGTGTATGCATATTTCGAAAGTTGCAGCATCCCCACGAGCCACCACTGTTAAAGAATGTAATTGCACTTTTTTTATGATGGTCTACAATCCTTCCCTTTCTTGTCTTATTTTAAGGAAGTTTATAAAACTGCAAGAAAAAATTAACATTTTTTTTACTTAAATATAAAGAGCTAATAAGCTTCATTTCGGCGATATAAACAATATTTTAAATTAAGGGGATATAAAATCCACATTGTTTTAAAACCGAATAAGAAACTCAAAGATTGGAATCAGAGAGTTTCATGCTGAATATAGTAAACTATAAAGTATCGGCGATCACTAGCGTGAGCTAATGCAAGTGACCCTAGTACGTAGTACAATATCAGATCAGACAACTCGTTGCAAAGGTGGGGAAAGTTCAGATCGCTATTCTTAGGTATTTTCCATATTTTCCATAATGTAAAAACACATTTCCTAGGAAATGTATGCTGTTATTACATTATGGAGGGAGGTCACTACCCAGACCGGTTTCAGCCTTTTTTGAGGCTTCATCAGTGAGTAGCTAGACCATAATACCAAAGTGTATAGCAAAAAGCACTTATATACTCTGCTATACGAGTTTCCGAAGAAGGTGCAACCATTAAGTTACTTAAATATAAAGGGCTAATAAGCTTCATTTCGGCGATATAAACAATATTTTAAATTAAGGGGATATAAAATCCACATTGTTTTTAAACCGAATAAGAAACTCAAAGATTGGAATCAGGGAGTTTCATGCCGAATATAGTAAACTATAAAGTATCGGCGATCACTAGCGTGAGCTAATGCAAGTGACCCTAGTACGTAGTACAATATCGGACAACTCGTTGCAAAGGTGGAGTTACTTAAATATAAAGAGCTAATAAGCTTCATTCGGCGATATAAACAATATTTTAAATTTTAAATTATAGTTTACTATATTCGGCATGAAACTCTCTGATTCCAATCTTTGAGTTTCTTATTCGGTTTTAAAACAATGTGGATTTTATATCCCCTTAATTTAAAATAACATTTTTTTTGTTCCTTATGCAGTAATGTGAAAAAAATGCAAAATAACACTGTCAATGTTTTGCATTTTTTTGTTGTCATTACATTCATAAATTCCATTTCATTTTCACTCCATGAAGGGGACCTCATTATTATGGCAGAACAATAACCTTAGAAGTGTGATGTCTCTTTAGTTCTTTGCTCAACATGACATGTAAGGTCTGTGTGTGGTACTGGTATGAAAAAAGCTAGGTAGGTAGTGCAATCTTCAAGATTTCTGTGTACCAGGATATAGCATTATTGGGTGATCTTATTTAATTATAAATACTTAATAAAGTATAAGACTCCTTTTAAGGCTCCTTTAAATTTGAGGTCCACATAGAAAAAGAAGGTTCTGAAAGTATCCAGGTAATAATGAAATGAAGGCCCAGAATGTGAGCAATCATAAATTATACTGTTAATTTTTTCTCCCGTCACCAACATTGTCACACTATTTAATAATAAACAAATGCAAAACAGATTATTTTTATTGTGCTAGTTCTTTCAGAAAGTAGTACACATTATTTTAGGAAGAGAAAGATGTCATATTTCTGTTTACCAGTACATTGGTATTCAGCAGTAATTGTATTGATAACTCTGTCTGCTAGTATGCTCTCCCAAGTGTTCCTTATACAATAAAATTATTATACAAGTTCTTCTAAAATTTCTGAATGAAATGCTTTTATTTTATAAGCAGCATACTAGCAGAAAAAGTTATCAGTAACTAATTCAGTATCAAACTGTATATGATTACTTGGCTCAATGTACTCTGATTTTAAATATAAGAAATTTCTTACTGACAGGATGTGATTATGAGAAGGGCTTTGGAAATTGTAGAGAATTTCAGCACTGCTCGAAACATCACCATACATTCTCCTGGTTACCAGTTTTCTACTTCAGGTTTCCATGCTGCAACTGTCATGACCCCTTTTGCATCCTACAGAGGCCAGATTGCTCACAATATGCAGGAGACATGTGTTGGTAAGTCTTTTATGCTTTGCTTATTATTTTATTACACTATGGTATTCTTTATAAATTTATAACAATGGATGGATTTTTCTTTTTACTTTTTTTTATTTGATTATGAGTCATAGGGGGGGGGGGGAGTTTTGTGAGGAGAAAAAGGCCTGCTTAGCTTAAGATGATGAGCTAATGTAATCTCACCTTAAAAAAAAAAACCTAATAAATGTCACATTTGAATCTAAATCTCTGTGAAATGATTCATAAGGGGGACTTGCTATACAAAGAGCAACTGATTATACAGGGTGTTCGGGATAAATTTGACATATTTATAATTAATTATATTTTTCCGTAAGTTACATGTATTAACACACACTTCTCTTCATTTAAAAGTTTGGACCCTTCTTCATTCATATACAAGATGTCAGAAAGGATGGATAGCTGGAACCCACCTGAATCATGGAAGAGAATAACTTGTATCATGATGATTCGTGCCCGCCATCAAAATAAGGATATTACGACTGCTGCCCAATGCTCCCTGAATACAGTAAAAACAATCAGGCATGAACTAGAGACTTGCAATGGTGACTACGAGGATGTAGCAAGAAGAAAGATCCATAGCAGACGATCTGATTGCGTTCGTACAGCAGAATTCCTCGCAAATCTGCAGGAACAGGTGTTGAAGAACCCTGGCATTGGAATTCGGGCTTTGTTCGTGGAGTTGCTAACTGTAGTCAAGCCCTGGATAACAAGGGTAGCCAATGGTAGGCCGTATGTATGGCAGCAGGATTCGGCCCCTTGCCACACCTCTGGGAAAAGTCAAAAATGGTTGTCTGAAAATTTCTACGACTTCACCAGTCCAAATGTTTGGCCTCCAAACTCCCCAGACCTTAACCCCCATGGATTATTTTGTATGGGGCGCAGTTGAAAAAGACACCAATCGCACTTCCAGTAATACAAAAGCCCAGTTAATGGATAAAATTAAAACAGTTTTTGCGGCCCTTCCCAGGGAGACTGTAGCATCAGCTTGTTCGAGGTTCCGAAGCAGAATTGAAGCTGTGATCGATGCTAATGGTGGTTATTTTGAGTAAATCTTGTTGATAGTATTGTAATTAACTCTGCCTGTAATGTTTTTTTGTCAATTCATTAAATTTAATAGATACAAAGAAGATTTTCTTTTTCCTTACGAAACTGTCAAATTTATCCCGAACACCCTGTATATATATAAACTTGTATTTAGTAAGTTTTATAAATAAATTTCACCACTTAGACATTTTAGACCTTATTCAAGCTGAATTTCCTAATATTTCAGACCAGTGGCTCACTCGGGATTTAATCTTGGAGGGAGCCGAGTACTCGAGATTTAATCTTGGGGTGGGGGTGGGGAGTTGAGTAGACGATTTGAGAATACACACTACACATTGCATACGAATATTATCAGTATCAAACTGTATATGATTTGACTATGACTGAGCATCTGCAGTGATCACCAGTACATGATACCCGTGATCTCTGGCCTCACTCGAGCAAACAAAGTATCACCCAAGCACTACTTCGTTCGCCTTACGTTCACAACGGCCATGATTCCCGAGAGCCAGAGGGTATTGAATACCCGGTATTCCCACCTTATGTGACCGCTAATTCATAAGTAGCATAGAAATAAAAAAAAACGACACAACATAAATTTAAAAAAAAAAAAAGAATTTTAATTAGGAAAAGATTTTTGGAATATTTTCTAGTCTTTTTTTCATTTTTCTTTTTGGGGGACAGGGGCCCCTTGGCTCCCCTCCCTGGGTGCAGCAATGTTTCAGACTTGTTTAAGTTCAGCATGAACTTTGGCTATTATTTGTTTCGCAAGGAAAATTCTACAAACAAATAGAGGGTGGCCAAGAACTCTCTACTTCTCCCCCCCCCCCTCAGCTAATTACTTCATGGAAATCTTTGAAGAGACAGCCTTAAACTCTATCCCACATAAATCCACTGTTTAACTATGCATTGTCAATGATCTGTTCTCCATTTGGCTACATGGCCTGGATACTCGCAACATCTTTTTTTAAGACAACTAAACAGTTGACATCCCAGGATCCAGTTCACCTAAAAGGAAAATAACAACAGCCTCCCTTTCCTGGACACTTTAATTACATGCTGGCCTGATGGATCCTTGGCATTCTCTGTTTAGAGTATGGAATTATTAAAATTATATAATAGGGCTAAATTAATTAGATCAGATAACAGAGACACTGAACTTGACCACACTACAAAAACCAATAGCTGCAATTCTCACCATATCCAAAAAATATTAAAACCATAAACACCCCTCCCCCCTTTCCAGAACAGAAACAGACTACACTAAAGCTATCACTATTCCATATATCTGAGGCACATCTGAAACACTAACAAAAATCTTAAAAAAATACAACCTTACAACCACTTACAGACTATATAAAAATTGACATCTCTTGTATTATAACAGAACAGATTTTTGAATTATAACAAAATAGAATGGCATGTGCAGTAATTAAATGTTTGCAAACCTATGACACGTATCAAAAGTGATTCATAAGCAAGATGATATTCATTCCTACATCTGCATGTAAAAAAACCAAAATTTTAACTGTTATGTTATGTGTCCCAGGGAGGATGATAGCAGGGGTGGCCTGTTGTGGGAATGGATATTTGGGAGAAGGGCGACGATGTCAGGTAACACTGAGCCCAGTGGAGTCTAGAAGGGATAATGCTGGGTATAGAAACAATGGCATTTATATGCTTTATACTAATGCCAGGAGTATCCAGAATAAGGGAGAGGAATTGGTGGGGCAGATAGCATCAGCCTGGCCAAAAATTATTGGGATCACTGAGACGTGGTTGACAGAAGGGGATATAATAACAGGAATAGAAGTCGCTGGGTATAGCATTTTTCGTCAGGATAGGAGGGGAAAGCGTGGTGGTGGGGTACTGCTTATGATAAGTGATGACCTATGTCCTCTAAGAGTGGAGGCTTTGGAAGGAAGTGAGACAAATGATTTTGAGAGCATATGGTGTGAGGTAGAGGTAGGCAAGACAGGATATTTAGTGGGGTGTTGCTACAGACCCAGGAGCACAGGGGATGGGGACCAGGAGATGTTTAGACAGCTAAGTTTGGCAAGTGCAAGAAGAATGATTGTTATGGGAGATTTTAACTACAGTAGTATAAATTGGAGAGCGGAAGATTCATGTAGCAATAGTGGAATGGAATTTCTAGAATTCTTGAGGGACAAATGTCTTAGGCAACACGTAACAGAGGGAACAAGAGGTTCGAGAGTTTTAGATTTGGTTATAGCATCAGAAGAGTTGATAATAACTGAGATGACATCTCTCCCACCAGTTGGAGAGAGTGACCATATGGTTTTGACTTGGAAAATGAATAGACATGCAGGAGTATCAAAGAGACGGGAAC
Organism: Typopeltis vanoorti; assembly: GCF_054136105.1. Classification (NCBI taxonomy): domain Eukaryota; kingdom Metazoa; phylum Arthropoda; class Arachnida; order Uropygi; family Thelyphonidae; genus Typopeltis; species Typopeltis vanoorti. The sequence continues at coordinate 47,741,545 of NC_143552.1, forward strand.
TTATGTGGAATTATAATGCAGGTGATTATAATAGTCTTAGACGTCAACTTCGGGAAGTTTCATGGAGGGAGGAATTGGAAGGCCGGGATATCGTTAGTGCGTGGGAAATTGTGAAAGAATATTTGTTAGCAGCAATGGTAAGTTGTATACCACGAGTGAAGAAGAGGACACAATTTGGAGTAAAGTGGATGACAAACAATATTAAACAGGAATTGCATGTGAAAAAGAGGCTATGGAAGAGATATAAGGAAACAGGTGAAGAGAGGATGCGTGAAGAATATGAGACACAGGCCAGAAGAGTGACTAGTGTGGTAAGGAAAGCGAAACTGGAATATTAAAGGAGATTGGTCCTAAGATCCAAAGAAAATCCTAGGGAATTTTTTAGCTATGTGGCCAGTAGGAGGAGAAATGACTGTGGAAGAATGATATTGTGTGATAAAAATGGGAATAGAGTGACTGATGTAGACTCTAGGACATAGTGGAATTGTTCAATGACCACTTTATTGGAGTATTTCATCCTGGAGAAGTCAGTTTTAATGCTAGAGGGATAGGACAGGTTCAAGGTTTAGAGGTACAGGAGGAGAGTGTGTTTCAGATACTGAGAACTCTGGATGTCAATAAAGCTTTGGGACTGGAAGGTATTTCACCACGAGTTTTGAGAGAATGTTTCAGGGAACTGACAGTGCCTTTAACCTGGCTTTTCAATGAAAGTCTGGCTTCGGCAAAGGTGCCCAAGGAATGGAAGGAAAGTAAGATAGTGCCATTGCATAAGGGTGGTAGCAGACTGGAAGTGTCTAATTATAGACCAGTCTGTGTGTCATCAGTAGCTGTTAAGATCTTGGAGAAAGTAGTGAGGAACCGTATACAGCACTGGGCAGATGAGGGTAATGTTATCTCTGAGAGTCAACATGGATTTGTGAAAGGGTGCTCTTGTTTTAGCAATATGCTAGTCTTTTATAATAAAGTTACATGAACATGAGATGAGGGAAAGGCATGTACTGCAATTTTCTTAGACTTAGCAAAGGCATTTGACAGGGTGCCACATGATAAGCTGATATTTAAGTTGCAATACATGGGTCTGGATGTCAGATTGGTCAACTGGATTCAGGATTGGCTGTCCGATAGGTATCAGAGAGTTGTGTATGGTGGAACAGTTTCAAGGAGACAGAAGGTTATAAGTGGGGTCCTACAGGGCTCAGTACTAGGACCTATATTGTTTAACCTTTATATCAATGACATTGCTAGTGGATTGCAAGGGGATATTCAGTTGTTTGCAGATGATGCGAAGCTGGGAAGGATTATTAGTAATAGTGCAGATGTGGTAGCCCTGCAAGAGGATTTGAATAAGCTAGATAGATGGGCAAATGAATGGGGGGGGTGTCAGTTTAATGCAGCAAAATGTAAGGTCTTGAGGTTTGGCAAACATAGATGGGATGCTGCATACTCTATGGGAGGAGTTATACTGGAGGAAGTTGGGGAGACAAGAGATCTGGGGTTGATGATTGATAGAAACCTGAAGTTTAGGGGACACATTGCAAAGGTGGTGAAGGTAACACAGAGGATTGCTGCAATTATTAGAAGGACACTGACCTGCAGAGATAAGAGGGTTATCATTCTGTTGTATAAGTCTCTGATCAGACCACACTTGGATTATTGTTCTCAGATTTGGTCTCCAGGATTTGAAGGGGATAAATTAACTGTGGAAAAGATACAAAGACGGATGACAAAGATGGTCTCAGGACTGTACAAGGATAGTTATGAGAATCAGCTGAGGGCATGTGGACTGCAGAGTTTGGCGGATAGAAGAAGGAGAGGTGATATGATTGAGACTTTTAAACTGTTGAGAGGTGGTTACAGGGTTGACACTGGGGAGTTCTTTCACTTGGTTGAACAGCGGGAAGGAGTGATGACAAGAGGCCATCCCTGGAAGTTACAAAAGGAAACTGTGAGCAAGAGGGTGAGGAGTGGTTTCTTTGCATGGAGGGTGGTTGAGCCGTGGATTGCATTGCCTGATAGAGTGGTGAGGGCGAGAAAGGTCAATGAGTTTAAGGAGTGGTATGATAGACTTTGTGTTTCTTAGGGGGAACCTCCCCTCGATGAGTCTTGACAGACTTTATGTTCTTAGGAAGGACCTCCCACGAGAGTCTTTTGACTCCATGGAGGCCTGAATAATAATAATAATAATAATAATAATAATAATAATAAAGGATGTGTGTTATGAAGAGGCTAGTATCTGCATGCAAAAAATGGTTTCAGAACATTCTAGTTCTAATTTAGCATTCCTCTGGAGGAAAATTTATACTTGTCAAACTGCGTTCCTTATATACATGTTTAATTTATTATACTGATCCTAAAATATGTAAAAAATAAATTGAAATGAATAATTTTGGAAATTAATAACTAAAGTATATTATTATACACTGTATATTACAAACAGCAAAAAATAAACAAAACTGGCCAGATAATTTACTTTAGCTTCAATATAAAAGACATTATATATATATATATGTATATGTATATGTATATGTATATATATATATATATATATATATATGTATATATATATATGTGTGTAACTCCCACCCACAAAAGGTTGTAGACCTATAGTACATTAGTACTGTGGATGGGCTAAGGATTCTTTTCTATTTTTTACATAGTCCAGAAACCCCTGTTCTAGAGACCAAGCATGGAACTTTTTTCAGTCCACTTCAGGCCTCCAGAAAGCACGGAAGTGGTCTGTCTTGTACCAGGATTCTCTCCTGGTACAAGACATTTTTCATGAGGAAAAATATGTCATATTTATAAGACTGATTAAGTCACCCTCAATCAAAAAAGTTTTTATAAAGATTCTTCCCAACCTAGATAAGATTCAAACTCGGGTCTTTCCAACCAAAAGGTATGTCATTATTGATGGGCTACTGAAATTCTCTAATGATATATATACAGTGGTATGCATCATAAGTTTTTTTTATAAAATTATACTTGACAAGAAATTATATTCTTGTTTAATCCTTTATCCAAATATAAGCAAACAACATATATGATATATCTTCATGAGTAGGCTACTTGTATTGACTGTGTAGTGACCCTTTCCATAATGCATAGGCAGTGTACATATCCAAAAGGGAGGGTGGTATCCATTATGGGATACTGATGCACTAGATATGAAGTCAATAGCTAGTATATACCAGTAGCTTAATTGTGAAGATACTTTCCTTCCAAACTTTGTTTGCTTACACTTGGGTAAAGGCAAATAAGAATAAAGCTTCTTGTCAAGTATAATTTAGTTTATTGGTATGCATGTTAGAATATATTCTCTTAATTTTGTTGTTTTTAGCAAGCATGTGCATGTTTATATCAGCTTTTCAAAGAGCCTGTATTCCATTTTTATCCTTAACTCTGTTTTTGGGTTTCATTAAATTTATTTAGTGAGTTTTGTATCAGTATTGTCATCTCTGCAGGACTTATTTATGCTTGAGTTTTTGGCCATGCAACATAAGAAGTTATTATTCAGTTTTTAATAAATGCCAAAGAAATACATTTTCTTGAATGTCTAAATGAAAATCTAAATTATATTTGTCAATGAGAAAATTATAAGTCAAAAAATCATATCTATAAATGTCAAGAATTTAAATCCAATGCAGTGATTAATACCGCAAATGACAAATGTTAGTCAATAAACTTAAATCAATTTTTTTTAAGTGCTATATATCTATAATGTGTAGATATATAAATTTAAAGCAGTCACATATTGCACATAAAAACTTATTCATTACATTCAGAAACTAGACACAAAGATGTGTTGTATGATTTGTTCAAATAATTGCTTGAGAAAATTATATTTTACTTGCTTATTTTCTAGACTATAACAGAAGGCACAGTGACAGTGACTCACCTCACAGCTATGGGTCAGGCACATCAAAAACGCCCAGTCCACAAAGTCCAGGCAACAGTTACAGCCTCAGTCCAACAAGTACAAATTTTTGTAGTTCAGGCAGTCTGGAGAGCATTGCAACATGTGGAACATCATCTTTGTTTAATGGTGAGATAAGTAATCTGCAAATGAAAATATTTTGGTCATCTAGAAATGAAAAATCTCTAAAGATTACTTAAGATATAAATATTTGATTTAACACATGCATGCTAGCAGGCACAGATCATTATTTTTGTACTTACTTAAGGGATGGGGTGTGAGAAATTATCTCGCACGTTCTCTTTGACAATTGACATTAATGTCTTTAGGGGTGAAGTGAAAAGCTTTTCATATTCCCCGCTATCTGTTACGGCTACAGTGAGGGTAGAATTTTATGAGCAGTTCGCATGCCCCAGATGGGCATGGATATTATGCATCGCTACAGGAGGTTAAAATAGCTTTTGGTCTTCTATGTTTGAATATATCCGTTGCATTGTACGCTACTTTGTTGAACTAGATTATTGGGATGTGTGGACGTCTTTAGGAAGAATTTTGTTGCTAAAAATTATAGGAAAGAGAAATTATAAAGAATATTTGTGTCTCAGATGGAGTTAATTATTTCTGACAAACGACAGTTTGTTAGAAAGTTTTTTCTGACAAACTGAAAGAAAATTCAGAAAGTCAGAAAGGGAGTTCAGTATCATTCGCAAGCACTTGTTTTGTACACGTTGAAGTTTTATAATTATTTTTATATTTTTAATTAGTTTTATAATTTTATAATAATTACTCGTTAAAGTATTTTTCAGTAACCAAGTGATTTAATGAGCTGTTTTAGCCACTTTTGCAATGTGCCCCCTAAACTTCAACTCCCTATCCACCAACACTCCCAAATCCCTGGCCTCATCAATCTCCTGGAGTACGGTTCCACCAATGTGATATACTGCTGCTAATCTTTTCACTCCAAAATGCATAACCTTACATTTTGTCACCTTAAATTGACATCCATTTTCCTTAGCCCAGTTCTCCAAACTATCCAAATCATCCTGCAAAATTTTGACATCCTGTGCACTCACAATTGCTCTACCCAACTTTGCATCATCAGCAAACAAGTGAACACTTCCTCTCAGATCTTTCCCATAGCATTAATGAACAAATTGAAAAGTAGTGATCCAAGAACAGAACCCTGTGGCACACCACTAGTCACAAGCCGTCTTTTGGACTCCACTCCTAAATAAACCACTCTCTGGTATCTCTCAATCAACCACCCTCCTATCCATCTCACCAACCCTATATCCATCCCCATCTGCTCCAGTTTACTGATTAGAGTTCCATGTGGTATCCTATCAAAGGCCTTGGCAAGGTCCAGTAAAATCACTGAAAACCCATTAACCATATCCAGTTCAGTCATTACTGTGTTATAAAACGTGAGCAAATTACTGAGGCATGATCTACCCTTCACAAAACCATGTTGTCCCCCCATACAGTATCCCATTTTCATCTATCCAATCCTGTATTCTTCTCTTAACTAGTTTCTCCAAGACCTTGACAACGATTCCTGATATGCTAATCGGTCGGTAATTTACAACAGCAGTCTTGGAACCTCCTTTATGCAGTGGAACTATTTTCCCCTTGGACTAACCCAGACCTGAAAATCCCATATGCGAGGAACTGGTTCAATATAATCTTTGAGTGCTGTTAACAGTCTTTCCCATGATATGTAGGAATGAGAAGGAGGAGACAGGTATTGGGTTGTGATCAGATGACAACTCATTTATTGATTTTAGGCTGTATTGAAGATTAATATCCCACAGGATAGCTATATCCAGGATGTTAGCAGTGCCAAACGTACTGAGTTGGTTCGGTGGGGCCTGCCACAACAGCATTGTTTGATCCTATGTAGTTGGAAAGGCTGCAACCGTTCTTGTTGGTGGATCTGCAATTCCACGCAGGATGCTTGGAGTTCAGATCTCCGGCTATAATGGTGGGTTCTCTGATGCATAAAATGGCATTTAGGTCAGAGTGTAGTAGAGTTTTTAGGAGTGGGTTGTAAGCAGAGTAGATTTTCAGTCTGCCAGCCGATCTGGTGAATACTTCCATGCCTGTGATCTCAAGATTAACAGTTGGAGGGTTGTTCACAGAATTGTGCTTGATGTAATTTTTAATGAAGATGGCAGTGCCGCCACCTCTGTAGATCAATCTATTGTTTCTGTATAGGTGGTAACCTCTTATTTTAGGGTTATCTGAAGGTCTTAGGTGTGATTCACCAATTAATATAACATCTGGTTGATACCTGTATGCGAAATCTTGGAGCTCCAGAATTTTGTGTTTGAGGCTATTTGCATTCCATGCAACGATCTCAAGGGAGGCTGGAATAAGTTTGTTTCTATTCATTTATGAGTGCTGTGAGGATGACCTGGGTTTCATGTAGAAATCTTTTAGTGGAGGTTGCAGGTTTGTAGGTGCTATTGGCTGATTCTGTTCTGGTATTGATTTATTTGAACGGGCTGCATCGGCATAACTTCTTGTTTGCCTTTGGCTCCCTTTATCTTTGAAGGTCTCCAATTGTGACTGCTGAGCCTCCGGTTGTGGTGCATGGGCCTCTGGCATTCTTGTACTGTAGGAGGAGGGCTGTTTATCTGTATCCATCCATCTATTCTTTGGGTGCTAAATGCATCCTTTGTAGTTTGCGGGATAAGGGCCACCACAGTTGGCACATTTGGCCAAGGTGGTTTTTGGTTTTGTGCAGATGTTGATTGGGTGGCTATCCCTGCATTTTAGACATTTAAATTCAGCTTTACACAGTTTCTGGGCATGGCCAAACTTTTGGCATCTGTAGCATTGCCCAGAAGATGTCCTTTTCCAGAGTGGTTCTGATGTGATGATGAGTCCACAGACTGTTTTTAAGTTGTAGATATTTTTGTAGATGTTATGATTCTCTACCAGGACCAACAGCATAGGAGTCTTGTCGGATCTATACATTCTGCTGACCTTGACGACTGGTGGCAGATCTTGTAAATTAAGATCAGCAGCTATTTCTGCTGTGTCAATGTCTTCACTGACGTCATGGAGGACTACTTTTAAATTTTTTTAGGAGATGAGCATGAAGGTATGATACCGGATGCCTCTGTCATCCATTTCTTTAGTCTGTCACTGTTGGTTGGTATGCCTTCATCCATGTTTTTGGCCTTTATAAAGCCAACATGCAGATTGGACATTGTAGATCTTAGAGCTGCCCATCTGTGCTTTTCTCTTAAGATGATCGGAGGTGCCTTTTCTTTAGGAGAAACAGTGGCGTCCGAACCTTGACCATATTGTTCCATTTCATTGTCTTTGTGTGGTTCTTCTGTTGTTCTTTGCTTTTTGCATGTGTGCACCTGTACAAAGTCTGAGGGAGTGGAAGTCACCGATTCTAACTGATCTTCTATTTTCTCGGCGACAGCATCTGTGACGCTTGCAGGGGGAAACGTATCATAAAGTTTCACTTTTCCCGGCCAATCATTGTTGAGTTGTTCACCTAGTCTGATAAATTCGTGATATACTTCTTCAAATATCGTCTCGTTCAGCTGCTTTTCCATATCTGTCAAGGTGAAATAACTGAGGAGGGAAAAAAAAAATGCTTACTGTGCAGTTGTAGCCTGACCGACACCTCTGCAAAACTTGGAATCTTTTGAGGAAGAGCACTCATAAAATGGCAAGATCTTCAGAACACCACATTACAGCTTAAAATAACACATCTAGACAATCACAATCCTTCCCAACTACCTTCAGTTCTCAATCTTCTCCACGTTCTCTTTGCTGCAAGCAAGCACACTATGAATTGTGGCTTGTGCTTTCCATTGAAACCAAAGCTGTGTAGGATCAATTGATTTAAGGATAAATAGGTAACCAGTAATTAAGTGTATTTTCATATTTGGATAGTATGTTAAATTATTAAAGAGTGTGGAAATTATATGAACCAATATTATTATTATTATGTACATTTCCAAGGAGTCCAAGAACTCAGTGCAGGAGGGTCAACCCACCAGCCATACCATACAATCCTTCATTTACATGCTAGGCAACATTTACACAATATACACAAGAATCATGCATAAGAGTGTTGTGGAAAAGATTTGATGCAGAAGAATAAATATCCAATAACTGAGAGGATTTCTTTTATATAGGCAATACAGTAAAATGCCATGGGCGAATAAATTATATATGAGAATATAATCTATATTAATGAATCACTTGTACATTTATTATGAACCTAATTAAAGTAATACAGACAAAAGGGTCATTGCATAACAAGTAATCATTAACAACATTGAACATATTTGTAGCTTAATATGTGGTTACTCAGAGAAGCAAATTTATGTGATCATAGTGTGAGATAAGATGATTCAGCTGGGCATGGCATTAATCATGTATGTATTGGTAAAGGTCATGGTGAATGAAACATTTTAGTTTGAGAATTTTTAATCCTCAAACTGCAGGTGATTTTTGAAAATTGTCTACAGCAAAAAAACACATAAAAATAGCAGATCATTAAGCTTTATATAAGATTTGCATTTTCAAATCTAGAGATGTACTAGAGGCTTTATCTGATGTAAAAAAGAAAAAAAAGTGAAATATAATATGTATTAAATTAGAGAAGTTTTAATTTTTTGGTTTATTATCTAAAAAAAGTAATGTTTTTTTTTATAAAAACAAAGTAAAAATGAAGAAGCACAATAACAGCAGCTGTGTTTTTGTATGTAGTTTTAAATTTTCATTTCCCATTTACTACAATGAGAACCCAAGGATAAGAATAAATCCAGTCATCAGCTAAACTTGAACATTTTATAAAAAAATACTGATTATTGCATTTGAAAAATGCAATAAGAGTTGCTTATTGCATTTTTTTACATATTTTTTAAACATATGCATTATATTTGATATATAATGCATATGTTTTGATATGCATTATATATCAGGTTTAGAAACCCACTGATTCTAATAATAAATAAATTTTAAGTACTTGAAATATTAATATTGAAGTCTCACTTTTGTGACAGTTTTATGTGAAAAGACCACACTATTGAAAATACTTCAACAACATTTTTAACATGAAAACTGCACCCTTAAAGGTTCATAAGCATGAAAAATGAACCCAATACAGAAAGTATGCAGTTAAGCAAGCTCTTGCTGCATGATTTATAGCCAAGCAAGTGCTGGTAAATTTTTAACAACCAGCTCACTTAAAAAAACATAGCAAGTTCTCCCTTTGTGAAAATTACAATCCCCTGAAAGTATAAATGAATTTCATTATCAACAAACATCCCCTTAATTAGTGTACCAGTACCTGGTAACATGGAATAGCATTATTTTAAGAATAAGTAGCTCAGACAAAATTAAGTGGATGTTTGTTGAAAAATAATATTCCTGTTAAACTGCTAACAGAGATAATCTCTACATAGGCTGCCACATAAGGAAGGGGATTGGGAAAGGCAGCACAAAGGATTCTAAAATAAGCATGCCCAGGCTTTATTTTACATATCATCATATACAAACTTATCACCCACATGCTACTAGCCATTCCAGATTGAAGTGTGTACTGCGCTGCAGTTCATGGCCATTAGTTGATTTAACAACTGGCTCGAAAAATTCTTGAAAATTTAATGATCTACTTGCATGAGCCAGTGTGCACTGGTTCCAGAATACCACAGCATACAGCTCAGCACCAGTGGTGAATTCTCCATGCTTGCTATGCAAGCTCATTACTTGAGAAAGAAGTAATATTTATTTGTTAATAACTGCATGCATTTATAATGCATTCCATTTAGGCTTTTATTTTTGTAGACAGAAGACGTCTTAAGCTTGTGCGGCAATAATTGAGCTTTGCGTTGTGTATTGAAGGCCGATGCTTGCTCGTCTAGTCAAAGCTACCTTGGCTTGCTCGGTTGTTGGAGCCTCCAGGTCCTCGCTGCAGTGCTGTGATTTCATGCACATGCATAGCCATTTCTGCTCCCTTCACATCGTCTCACTCTGTTGCTTAAACACAGACCACACGCAGTCAACGTAGCTCTAGCCAGTGAGCTTCAGCCAGCCTTTACAAGTGTGTGTGTTGCTTGGGAAAATTAAGTTACAACCAACTTTTTATGACGATGTTATTGACCATTTCATAAAGAAGAACCGTATGGTAGATTTTGTATTCAAGTAGCTAAATTGTAAAGGATAAAATATCATTTGTAAAATAAATGTTGTGTTTGTATGATTAAATGTACATCAATTTCTAAATATATAGTTTTAAATGGTCAGTAATTCACTATTCTGCTAATTAGACTTCAATCACACCTCTCACTCCCTGAATGATAACAAGAGCAAGCGTGAATTTCAAGACCAGCATTCGCCCCTGCTCAGCATGAACATATTAATATAACTAGGACTTGGATTGAAATGGTTTGCCAAAACAGTACTTTCTAATATAATCCTCTAATATACAAAGAACATAGACATTCATTGTGAAACTGTTTTACATGTAGCAAAACAGCATTTTATTAGTCACTGAAAAAAACTCACGGGATTACTAAATGCTAGAACATGAATAACAACTTTCATTATCTCAATTAACAGATAATCAAGATTATTTGTCTATTTAAATATAAAGAAAAGATATGCATTCTTTTTTAATATTTATTTTTCTTGGGATAATTAGGTTACTTTTTCAATCTGTGGTATGTGTAGGATTTCATTAATGTAGGAAGGGATATAATTTTCTTAAAATTAAGTTTTTTCTACTCTTATGAGGTAGGTTCCAAACGTTTCCAACCTGATGCACAAAATTCATGCCAATTTTAAAATGCCATGCATGACAGATAGCACCATCTATGGGGAGCTTAGCGTACCAGTATCAACTCTCTACCTGTATCATTCAGTTGGAGGCACTCGTTTGACCAACTCATGGCATGCTAAGTGGCTGTAACATTAAAAATTGAATGCTGCGCTGCGATAAAGTTTCACCAAAGAAGGGCTTTCTCGAAGTACTATCAAACAGCTACTGGATGATGTTTATGGGGGTAGCTTCTTCTTCATATTCCACCATAAAGGAATGGACCAAACAGTTTTCCCTATGAAGAGAAAGAGCACTGGATGATCTTCATGATGGTAGGCCTGTGGAAGTAATGAGGAGGAACTGCTCGATGACGGATGGGGCTTTCTATAACAATTGTCTTTTGCATCATTCATGAGAAGCTTCACATGACGAAGGTCAGTGCAAGGTGGGTGCCCCAACTTCTCTTCAATTCAGAAGGAGCATTGTGTGACCTGTTCCTGCAAGTTTTTAGTGCTTTGCCAAGGGAATCAGAGAGAAGTGTTGGAATCCATGGGATGGCACAAACTAGGCAAAGCATCACCAAGAGCACTCAGTTCACAAGAAGATCATGGCAACAATCTTTTGGGATAGCCAGGGAATTCTCTTGATTGACTTCAAGGAAAGGAATACCACTGTGCATGCAGAATATTATTATTCACTTCTGAACAAACTGCATGATGCCAAGGAGAAGAGATGAAGAATGCTGAGTCATGGTGTTTGCCTGCTTCCCAACAATGATCCAGTCCATACGGCTATTGTTGCAAAGGCTGCAGTGAAGGACTGTGGTTTCCAGGAGATTGAATGCCCACCCTACAGCCTAGATCTAGCACGAACTGACTACTACCTCTCCTCAAAACTGAAGAAAGATCTTTGAGGAAGAAAATTTGTAAATGATAATGAGGTGAAAGATGCAGTTTTAGGTCAATATGCAGACAAAAGCACAGGCAATTTTTTCAAGGGCATAAAAACGTTAAATCAAAGATGTGAAAAGTGTGTTGAAGTAAAGGGAGATTATGTTGAAAAATGACACAGTTGTTTTCTTTCTATCACCTCTAAATGTTAGTCAGGCCAGAAATGTATGGAACAACCCTCATATATATATATATATATATATATATATATATATATATATATCAATCAGTATTCTCTATCTTTCTTAAGGTAGAGGAGATTTTCAGATCCCCAGTGGACTCTTTATGTGTCACTAAATGAAAAATTTATCACTGATGATTATATTGATTTTGGAAGGATAAAGAAATGATTTTTTTTGAACCAACTAATTTAATTTTTTTGTTAATTCTTTTGCAGGTGTTGGAACTGTGAGTAGCTCATCGTTTCCCTCTGTGACTCCTTTTACCATTCCTTCATGCAGCAATCAGCCTTTTACAAGTTCTATTATAGCAGACACAAGGTAATGGTTTGTATTCTTGCCAACAAAATGAACAGCTGGGAAAAATAAGCTTAAATTCAGCATAATATTTTTGTTACCTATGAATGAAGAAAGTGATTGCTGGATTAGCCATGAGAGAAACAGTTCTGCTAAGAAGAGCATTCCATGTGTGGTTTACATCCTATGTCTAATGCCTTGGCTGATGTTACAGACAATTTTAGGACATTATTAAACAAGAGGAAATAAGGAAAATGATTTTTCATAGTATGGTTATCATTTGTGACAAATGTACAAATAACAGGATTCAGTAACAATGCCAAGAAACAGCTGTTATCTTTCAAATAACACCTCTTTCAGAATGCTAAAAGTCAAAGGTACTGCTCATATTCCTTTAACTACGGAAAGTGATAGGAGGGGACAATCTGCTTATGTATATATGTAATGTTTATGTTCTCATTAGACATCTTTATATTATCCAAAGTATCTTGTTATATTACAGTGGAGAAGGAAGAGAGTCCCAAAGTTTTGTGATAAGAGTGGGAAATCATTACTCTTTTTAATATTCTTTGTAAATTGGATATTAAGATAGAAATTAGCTGCCAACCCAAGAACAATTGTATTTAAAAAAAAAAACAGAAAATCGAGCAGGACTGCTGTCTTCATTCTCTTAAATGTATACTGAAAATACACCATTACACACCAACAATGTCACAAGGCATTTGTCATTTAAGTGACCATACTATAGCTTCATTATACAAGTCAGGTTTTTCTCACCACCATGTTTTTATGACTTGCTCTTTATTTATTTAGGTTTTGTGAAAGGGGTGTAATATAAGGTAACAGATGCTGATAACAAACAGTAATCAGCTATTGCCATAAAATATACCTATTTTTGATTAATAAATACAGCCTTTGTTGTGAAATGTTATTTATTGCTACTGTTGATCCTTCAGTCCAGTATAATGCTGTTATCACCCCCCCACACACACTCCATGTAATCAAGACTTATGAGAGATCCTTGCTCTTAATACAATGCTGGGATTTAAATTTCTTACTGTTTCTGCATTGACTTCCCTTTCATGCAATCTATTACACTATCTGGGGAAGAATGATTGTCACTCCCTTGTTCACATCCTCCTTATACAGCTGTTACAGGGGATGGTATGTAAGTTGTATCACAAGGAAGGGTTCTTCCGCCCTACAAAAATCTTCCCTGCATTAACTATCAAGTTAGGAAGTTGATAGGAAAGTTGGAAAGGCGTTTTTATCAAAAAACATCTTCCCAACTTTACATGTCTCTGTCATACTGCTCATTCCATCCACCAGGTTCAATTTATCCTCATATCCAACATTTCAGAGACTACCTGAGCCACTACTTTGGACCCTTTCTAATTTTTTTTTTTAATCTCCTATAAAGCCAAGTGACTAAATCTGCACCATACTCCAAATATGCTTGACCCAGACATTGTTTAATTTCTAAATTTCTTTATTTGTCATCCCCCCCCCCTGCCACACACACACACACAAAAGCTTCCTATCTTTGCCAAATGAATGTATGGTATTATCCTCATCTTCCAAATTTGAAATCCTTAGACTTTCTCTGTTTAAATCTCTTTCAATATCATTTTCATATAAATTAAAGAATAACCTTAAAACAGATTCCTGAGATACACTACTAGTAACTTTTTTTATTTTGGGATACAGCTTCGCCATATACATCAACAACCAGCAATTATCTTTTATCCTTACATAAGGGGGAGGTGAATCAATATATACTATTGTGAAATCTAGATATACTTACAAAATATACTATTGTATATCTGATCATCTCCCATACGTTCAGCACTACATAGGTAAACTCTTAGAACTTTGTGTGTTCAAACCAGTTTGGGATCTAGGTACCTCAACCAATCTTCCTGACACCACCACCACCATAATTTCAAATTGGTTTGGTTTGTAGAGTGAAGTCTCAGTTTTGTGACTCCTTTTTTAGTGGACCCCTCCCCTCCCCTCCCACAATTTCAGGACCTTCCCTGTTAAACATTGCAAAGGATACTTGGAACAATTCATTAAAAAAATTATATGTTTTGACGTCTCATCCCATAATTAACATTGTTTATTTACTTCTTTGTATACTTCCTGCTAGCTCATCTCTAGTTCCTCTTCCACCATTCCATCCTCATTCAAGCTCTATACAGTATCACACTTCAGACCATATTTTCAAACTCTTATTCCTCCTACCCTTCAAAAATCCTTCCAACATCTATCAGTAAGCTCCTTTCATTAACTTATCATCCTTCTCCAATTTAAAAAAGGTTTTACAATTTGCACTCCCTGATCTTCTCTGGTAACTTCCATTTAAACAGCCTTGAAATAACTTTAGTTACCTGCCTTTGTAGCCTTTCTATGATTCCTATAACACCATGAAAACTAGTTGCCCAGATAAGTATGTACAGTGGTTCAGATGTGGGTTGATTGGTCTATATGTATGGAAACTATAGCATCCTTGTCTCTGGCAATCAACATTTATCTTTTCATACCAGCAGTACTTTTGGAGGTATCTACTCTCCTGGAAATGTGTCAATGAAACTTCAAAACTCTGTCCAGTATCACACTAAGATCAGCCATCTTCTCCACTCCTTCCAGCATAATGTTCCCTAAGTACAGTATGCAGCCTTCAATTTCTGAATTCCATAATGGAGAACTTGACATTTAGATACATTAAACTGATATCCCACTTTACTACCCACACAGTTACTCAATCAGAATTCTCTTGAGGGGACCATGACCTTCAGTTCAGTTTTTCTATTCAGCAATATCATCAGCAAACAGCTGAATATCTCCCTCTATGAAACTGTCGACAATATCATTTTTATATAGGCTGATTTGCAGTGCTGCACATATCTTTTCAGGAACTGCTCCTTCGTGTACAACTCTCGCATCTTTCTCTGAGTCAGTGGTCTATTCAGTCTACTGTCTAATGCCAATATAGTATCTAAACCATAACCGTTTTCCACTCATGGTACTCAATGTTTCATCGGTAAATTTCACATAAAAAAGAAATCTAATTGTGAACATCGGTTGAAAATCCTAGAATTCACACATAAACGAACCAAATCTTTCTTAATCATGTGAGTTGATTTCGCTAAGCATATTATCAGAGAAAATTGTTTCAATTGCAGCAAATTTAGACGACCAATTTATTTAGTGAATACAGCATAAATGGAAATTTCGTAGCCATGATATGATTTTTCCAAGGGAAAAATAAAGTCTGATAGAAAGAGATATACATAGCAAGTAAGGAAACTTATAATATTATAAGTTCATAAATATTATAATTTTCTGTCCGGTAACGGGAGAGAAAATAGTGAAATTGCTAGGATAACGGAACCGGATGAAAATTATCACAAAAATTAATTAAAAAAGTCTGAATAAATACAAAAGTTTAAAAAAATCTATAAAATTCTTTATTTATTTATTTCGCGATTAAAATGGCGGTATGTTGAAAAAGGTTACAGGTTATTTCCCACTTTCGCTTTTTAGTTAAAACTATATTAAGAATTAGTTTTTCATTGTTACAATTGTAGCGTAGTACAATAAATAACAATATGATATTGTTATTTATTGTACTCCGCTGCTTCTTTATTTACACGAGATTAAAAAAAAAAAGTATAGGTAGCATTTAAGAACAAAGTTCAATATGCAGCCACTAGATACTCATTCAATCTTGTGTCGTCTTCAAACAAGAAGACAAGCAAAACGATGTAACCAGAACTGTCAAACTTCGCTTCCTGACAAAAATTCGCTCTTTGTTATGAATACAGTACTACATGCAATTACATGGGGGAGGACGTTAGCGACACGACATATCCTTGGGGACCCCACACCAGCTAGCGTTATCACGTGAAACGTGGTAGATAATACAGCGTTTTCCCATCCAGTCCCCACATGGTGGACTTTCAGCCTCGTCACTGAAGTCTCAAGATATACCAAATCAAGTAGCGATAATTTACAGTGAAAGGGTGCATTAAGAACGCCTCATTAGTTTTCATCACTATAAAGTAGACAGGAAATTGCTTTACCGAAGAGCGAAAATTTTACTTGAAGAAATGAGGGCATTGTGGTGCATTCCGTACCTATTTCCGAATATTTGAGGATAATAAAACTTTCAAATCGGCAATCTTTATAATCGCTTACAAATCTGAGCAATTCGCTTCATGGTTGCAACTTAGCGGTTAGAATTTCAGGCTGGCCTTAGTCTAAAATAAACACCTGAATCAGAAGCATCGCAAATTCCTACTAAATTATTATTTATTTATTAATGAAGCTGGTTACTTATATTCAGCATTAAGTGTAATTATTAATACCGTATTATGGGGAGGAATTTAAAAGATCGTGTTTCAAGAACGACTCGTTAAAACTGAATCTTGTAGCAAGTTCATTATTGCTACAGTTATATAGAGTTTAATAAAGCAAGTTCCGTTAATTTGGTTATTGCAGAGTACTGAAATAATGAACAAGCAATCAATCCCTGCAAGCATTAAGTTATTTGTTACTACGCAAGATAGTTTCACACAATAGGATTAACTTTGTTTCTGTTTTTCATACTTCATATAAAAGTAATAATTACAACATGCGAATTAAGAAAATTACCAAGGTGTATGCAATAGTCGAGTTTTTAACAAGGAGTAAGCCTTGCGAGAAAAGGCATTACTCATAACGCGAAGAAAAGCTCTTGTAGCTGAACATGTAAATTCGAATGATAAACTTTTTAGTTCAACCAACGTGGATAAAAGATATACAACAAAACGCAAAAAAATCTGAAAACAGTGGAAATTATTTTGATTTATAATCATGTTCTTTATTTGAATGAAGAGTCAATATGCAGTTTTTTGAAAATTACGATGGGACAACTGGTACAGCTTAAGGATTTATTAAAATAATTTTGATAACTACAATTATGATCATGTGTTTTTATCGTAGTCCTGCCAGATGACAAAAATACATCATCTATTCTTAATTTGAATCCGGAGTCAGGAACTGACTTGGAATACAATAATGGAACAGGTGTCTTATGTCCTTGATGCACGAGAGAGGGGAGAAAAAAGGGCAGAGTTAGAATGGAGTAATAGATGGCCCGATCATCCGATAAAATGCTGTGTGGGCAGTGAATAAGTACTATACATTGAAGCTAATCCACAGCTATTGTGTGATTTGTGGGGGAAAACAATAAAAACATGAAGTGGCTAAGAGGAATAACTTGTTCATTGTTCTCGCTCAGTAGACTGTGAAAAGAACGCCATCTGGTTACAAAAGCATGGATCTGTGTAGTCATCGTGTACTATCATAGGTGGTAGAGTTTTGCGTCATTAACCCGTGTCACACCACCTGTTCAACTTGTGTTTGTGGGCTGGAGAGTACAGGGATTTATTGCTTTGTGGATACGTGCGGTAGGTCGCTTGCCAGGCTAGGTCTTTTCTATTCTCTTTTCATGAATAGATTAACCCAGAGGCAGTCAATCTAAGGTCCTCCAGTTAATAATATCAGGCGAAAGTAACGAAGACGCTACTGCAATGGAAAATTATGATTGCTGTATAATGCGTTATTAAACAATAACACCTTTTCACTAATATATGAATTAAAGTAAAAAAATTTGATCTAAAGATGCCCAAAAATTAATGAAAAAATTGTAGATTTCTTATCGAACAAATAAAATGTACTCGCAAAAATTAATTTAAATTTTATGAAAGCTTTTATTGTTCAAATAATCCAAAATGGAAAACTTTCCAAAATTTTTTATGTAGAAATGTTCCAAAATGGTATATCAGGTTATTTAATACATATAAACCACGTTCGAATTAACTATCGGTTCGATTTTTTTTATTGGAATTAATCAGATAAACTTAATTTATTGTCCTAAATATTTAGGGCAATAAATGTAGCATAATATGACAGCTCCTAACTTAACGTGAAATCGAATATCCTTCCCTTAAATTTTTAAAAATCTTGACAATTTAGGGGGAGGATGTTACGCTAGAAAACACCTTTTACTAATGAATTTTTTTAACTGTGTTACATAATGCATAGCCAACGTGTAGTCTTGTTACAAACCAAATCTGCGAAAGAATGGATAAGAATTAATAATAGCTTAAATTTAAAAAACATGAGTTTATACAGAGTATTATTATAAGGAACCTCTAAGCAGTTAGACAACAAAGTTTGCAGAAAACTTTCAGTAGGCTAAATCTTGGTACTATAATTATATTTTAAGGAAAGAAATTTGCTTTAAAAGCATCTAAAACACGGTAATCCAGAATTATGAAGTTTACATAATCTTTGTTAGAGTTGCTTTGTATTTACTATTCAAAAAGACAGTCTTCGAAGAGCCCATGTATTCATATTTTATTAGTGCTTTTGATTTAAGGATTAAGCTGACGTAACAGCATTTGTTTCGAATGATTTTGGTTATAATAGATAACGTCTGAACATGAGATGCTGTGGATTATTGGTTCCTATTTGACCTCCGAGGAGAATCAAAGTTCAAAACGGCGCCATTCCACGAATGCCCTCCAGGTGTAATATCGGTGAAAAACTAAACAACAAAAGCATTAATAAAAAGGGACGGATAATGCTTTTTATTATTGTTATTCTGTGTAGCGAAAGCTCTCTCTCTCTCTTTCTGCGCAGTGTATGTTGACAGAATATACACCAGGCAGTTCTGTAGTCAAATCGGTCACAAAATTTGCAGAGTTTTTCTGTTTTCAATACCAAGGCAACTGGTACTGAAAATCATGTAAGCTCCGTAGATTGGCATCAATAATGACTCCCAAAACTTTCTTGGCATAATTGTAAATTGTAGGTTATGAGGGCAGATTGAGAGTATGCGGACTACAGACTGGTCAACAGGAGAAAGAGGGATGAAATGGAAGTCTAGAAACTTCTGAATGAGTGTTATAGGATATCATCTGATGAAAGTTTTCGTTATATGGAAGGTAGGGAGAGAACGGGGGGGGGGGCATTCTTGGAATTTCACGGAGTAAGAGCTCGATTTTCCTTTCCAACTTCTTATTTTCTTTCTTATTGGAAAGAGTTTGCCTCTTAAGTGAGTGCATCTAGTATGAATGAGTTGAAGAGAAGATGTGAGAGCTGGTTTGGATGATATATAGTTTCCCTTGATGAGTCCTTGAGTTTCTGGAGGTCTCACATAATAATAATAATATCGGTTTGCCTACTTGATGGAATGGCAGATCGTTGAGGAATGAACTTCTGTCTCCCCAAGAAATCAGAGCATCATTTGAATTTTTGTTAAAAAGAAGTTATGAAATGTATGTACAATGTACACTGCGTGCGCGATGTTCTGTATGTTACTTAACGATTGTTAATGAGCCAAAAAGTTAGTTCGAAAATATATGTACAGTTGTTAAGTGAACTTACGTTCACTTAGCAATTAATCTCCCGAAGGAGCTATTAACACCGGCTCCCAAAGCAGTACAACTCCATCACTCTAAGCTGATAAGATAGTAAAGAACTCAAATACAGAGCACATTTTTTTGCATGACATATGTATCATTAATGATTAGAACTATGGACCAGAACTATTTTTTTCCGTTTCATCTTAACTCGCTAGGTTTATCCGCAATATTCGTTACTGCTATCGTATTTAACTAAAGTACTCGAGAAGCTAGTCAATTTATTTACTGTCGATTTATCATGCTACTACTTCAACACTGGACAGCAAACCAGAGAAGCTTAATTAGAGAGAATTCTGTTATAAGCATACAAAGAGAAACACCAGCAGTGATTTATCTGGAAATTTCAAACTTTTCCAGTCGCTCTCACAGTGCTATCTCTCTGTGATGCTTGATCACAGAAAGATAGCACTGGTAGGCGGGTAGCACAATTATGCATCTTCGCTACGATACACAGGTTATTAACGGGTTATTAAACTAAATAATAAAGCCAATTCCGTCTTGCATACGGGGAATGCACTATTTATATACTGTGCTCGTTCAATGCACGCTAGGAAAATGCAAAACGTCCAACGATGCAACTTAATTTCGGGTGAAGCGTTCCAGAATTACGCTAATCGAAAATTAAATAATTATAAAAAAGCTTTCTCTCCTCCCCCAAACAAATCCATACAGTTATGGATCATGTTACATCGTGTTTGTTAAATGCATTACCAAATATATGGGGGGGGGGGGGGAACACTACTTGAGACCTGTCCAAGATTAAAGCATGAAATCAGGAGAGCCTGCCGATTGATGGAACAGGTTGACAAAACTAAGAAGGCAACACCTAGATACAAACTTTTGAAACTTCTTTTTACAACCAAGAATAATGACGTTGTACTATGGTTTGGTATAAATTTCAAAAATGTTCGTTAAAAAAAAAAGGGGAGAACCAATTTTCAGGGATGTATGTTACCACAGCTTATTAATTCTTTGTAATGTAATAAATAACCGAATTTGCTCAAATAATTCGAGTTCCACCTTGTTCACGTCGACTTTTGGTGACCCCGTAAATGTAGGCTCTTCATCTCTTGTTTCTTTCTTCCTCCAGCGACAATTTAAAGTTGGTAATTTCCTTTATACTGTCTGTTCAATTCTTCTGCCATCTTTCGCATATCCTCAGTCTTTTCCAATGATTCATCTGCTCGCATAATATGCCCAAGTATATTTTCTGTTTAATGCTTCTAAGAAGAATTTCATCTTATGTTCTTATTGGTTATTCCAAACAGGCTATGGGAATTTTTGAGAATTCAAAATGAATCAGTTCTCATTCCTCTTAATGGTCCAGATTTCCCATTCATTCATTGTCAACGGAAGCTGCTTTAACAATTCTATATTTAGTGATGGCCGTACCGATTAGCTGTATATTTTATTCTTTTTGTCAAGCTTGAGAACCCCCCCTCCCCCGAAGCTACCCCTTTTAATGCCAGTCTTCAACCGTTCAACCGCCACTAATTTATCTCCTTCTTCCGAAATGTGACGACTGATCAAATATTCGTAAAACAGAAGTGAATTAAGCTTGGTTTTTTTCTTTCTTTCTTTCCTACCCTGTTAACAGAATCAACCGCTCCGGATCTTCCTTGGTTTTTGCAATGCATCATCTGCATATTTCAATTTTTTTTTTTTTTTTCAAAATTTCTAATCTTAATTCCTACTGGATCTTGATCCGATCCATCCATTCTCATAACCTATTTACGATAACAGTTAAAAATAGGGGCAACAATATACATTATTTTCTGTGCTCTTGCACTGTTTCTTTTCGACCAAAAAATATTTATAAGCTCTGTATTATTTAAAAACTAGTATTTTTTAGCCTGGCTCCCACTGACACCTCAATAAAGGTCAAAACCGGTCTGGGTAGTGGCCCCTTGCCGTTAATACATAGCATCATACATCTCCTCCAGGAGATGTGCTTTGCATTAAGGGTAAATATTAAGAATAGTGATCAGAGCTTATTCTACCTTTACCACGAGTTGCCTTGACTTGCACTACCTGCAGGGTCAGCTAGACTTCCAACACTTGCAGGCGCAAACTTGACTGATTTGTCTGTTTGCTTACTTGGGAAATGGAGTAAAAAACCAGGTTTATATTTAAAATAGCTTGGTATCTTTAACATATATTATACCCAAGGTAAAAAAACTCTCTACATATATATATTATATATATTTTCAAAATTCATTTTTACTCGGTTGGAATATTATAAAAAAAAGGTTTAATGACTATTACCGAGAGAAAAGATGACAAGATATATTTAAAAAGATACTACTAGTTTACTAGTTTCGTTACATGAACATCCTCAGGTATCATAATCAAAGAAGTATATAAAAAATTACAGAGACTTAAAATTGTACTAACAGAACAAGTATAAAAAACAGTAGCGTGTTTGAAAAAAATGCAAGTATGAGTTCCAAACAAACGAATGCTACGCGCTGTCGCGAGTGCGCCAGTACTGAACAGAAGCAACGTGTGCGTCAGAGAGATTGTAACTCAGGCTGTTGTTGATATGAGAGGAATCTAGAGAAATTTCCCTAGATTCAACAATCTTTCTTTCGAGTTCATCGTAGCACACATGGATGTTAGCAGTTTGAGTCCAGTTTACAATGTGCTGGCGGCCTTCGTCTGAGTTAGCTGAAAAGAGAACGTGGCTAGAGAGAGCGCTAGCTCTAGTCCTGTTATAGGAGATATCTCTACGGTGTTCATCCAAACGTAGGATGGATTTAGCAGTCTGTCCATAGTATGGCTTTCCGCAATCACACAAAATCTTGTATACTCTGGAAACTGAGTAGGAAGATGTTTCTGTTTATGTTTGCAAAGTAATGAACGAAGTTTTGGAAGCGTAGTGAAGCACGTTTTGAAGTTGAATTTCTTGAGAATCTTTGCCAATTCAACTTCAAAACGTGCTTCACTACGCTTCCAAAACTTCGTTCATTACTTTGCAAACATAAACAGAAACATCTTCCTACTCAGTTTCCAGAGTATACATGATTTTGTGTGATTGTGGAAAGCCATACTATGGACAGACTGCTAAATCCATCCTTCTACGTTTGGATGAACACCGTAGAGATATCTCCTATAACAGGACTAGAGCTAGCGCTCTCTCTAGCCACGTTCTCTTTTCAGCTAATTCAGACGAAGGCCGCCAGCACATTGTAAACTGGACTCAAACTGCTAACATCCATGTGTGCTACGATGAACTCGAAAGAAAAATTGTTGAATCTAGGGAAATTTCTCTAGATTCCTCTCATATCAACAACAGCCTGAGTTACAATCTCTCTGACGCACACGTTGCTTCTGTTCAGTACTGGCGCACTCGCGACAGCGCGTAGCATTCGTTTGTTTGGAACTCATACTTGCATTTTTTTCATACACGCTACTGTTTTTTATACTTGTTCTGTTAGTACAATTTTAAGTCTGTAATTTTTTATATACTTCTTTGATTATGATACCTGAGGATGTTCATGTAACGAAACTAGTAGTATCTTTTTAAATATATCTTGTCATCTTTTCTCTCGGTAATAGTCATTAAACCTTTTTATTTTATATTATATATATATATATATATATATATTATATATTGGGATGAATACTGATATTTTACAATCACGTATTTTTATCCATATGTGTTGACAAATTTCTTTTAATATTCTTAATATCTCATTCCAAGTTGCCTTCAATAATTCCATTCATACTCTCCAGATGTCCCTTTTGCCAAGTCGGGTGCCAGTCTTTCTTTCTTTCTTTCTTTTTTTTTTTTTTTTTTTTTTTTTTTTTTTTTTTAACTCAGCATACGTACATTTCGAAAGGAAGTTTCTCCTTGCAAACGTTCGTGTGTTCGAGTATAAGAAACGTCTTTCTTATACAACTCATTTTACATATTCACTCCATCTATCTTTATTTCACTTCGTCCTCCATTAATTTTTTTAATACCTTTTTTATTACTGTCAATTTAGAAGGCCTAACTTCCCTGTGATTTCACCGGATTCGTAATACTTTCATTATTGAAATGCTTCATTTTTATTCGAAAAGTTTGCATTCAGCTGTCTAAGCTTTTCGTGAAATTTCAGATTTCATTTCTTTTACTGTTTTAAGAGCCTTTTCTGATTACAAACTTTTCCAGTGGCGGCCGGTGAAAATTTTAAGTGGGGGTGCTGCATATACAAAAAAAAAAAAAAAACTTTTTTTTTTCCTAATCAGTAACGAATTTATTAATAAATAAATTTACATATTAAAAATTGCTTTATTAAAATATTTCATCCTCGCCACGAAGAAACATTAATAAAAGTTTCGTATCAATAGCAATGACAAGTGCAAACGAATATCGGCGTTAGATCGCAGTGCATTTGTTTCGTGTAACGATAATTGAAAAAATATTATTCTTTTCATATTTTCAACAGTGATACTCGTCATAATTCAGCCTTGTATATATAATAAATAAATAATTATATGTTATTTTAACAAAATAAAATTTACAAAAAATAGTTCACCAGGCACACTCATATCTCACAGAAATAAGGCGCGTAAGCTTAATAAAAATACACTGCGGTTTGAGCAGTTACAGTTGGGAATGACGTAACGTGTAATGACAAGAGCAAACGAATATCGGCGTTAGATCGCAGTGCATTTGTTTCATAATCTAAAGCGTTAATCGAACAATTCCAATTATTAACTATTCAATCAATGTCAAAACATAAGCTGTAACCTTTAACATGTTCTACTGCATTTATATAATGTTGTAAGCATTGTTACATTGTTATTATTTATAAACAAACAAAATTTAATTTTTTCATTTTTTTCCTTGGGGGTGCTGCAGTGTCGCAGTGCTTATGTACGGGCCGCCACTGAACTTTTCCTTCTCACTGCTGTAATTAAATATTAAATTATTTTTTTCATTATATAATTCTAAATGTCTTCCTTTTATTATCCATATTTTTCAACTTTAGCTGATAATCATTGCAAATGAGGAATCAAGTGAAATTTTTTGGAAAACACTGTGACAACAGATGAAATATAAACAATTTAAATAACTAATTCTGTTAACGCCTTTTATTCCTTAACCATGCTACCGGCCAAGACGTCAAGGTTATCATGAATGTGTAGTGCATATTAAAATTGTAATACCATTGATAATTGATTGAAATATATGATGGATACGAAGCGTATGATGATGCGTATTTGATCCACAATGGCCGGTAAGGTGGTTAAAGGTGTACGCGGAACTATTTTAATTATAACAAACTTTTGGAAATCGGAATCTCGAATCTTAACCGCAACCGAGCCTATGACTATCGATGATATTAAAAGCATCAGAGAATACGGCAGATGACTTACACCATCTCGTGATCCTAGACCATAACACTGCTATGGTTCAAAACAATTCAAGTATATTTTAGTTTCTGACGGATAATCATAAATTTCCGCAAATAATTATAACTATTGGGTACTTTATACATGAATAAATATTTGTTACTTATTGATAGGGTGTAATTGATGAGATATTGTTTAAATAATCGATATTTATTAAATTTAACAAATTATACATTTTAGCGTGAAATAATTTTAACAAGAATAGCCAAAAATGCTTCTGTTAATGTTAATTTTTAATAGGGCGTATGGTCTCCATTAACAGCCAAAACAGCGGTACATCTTGATTGCATGGACCGGATAAGATGATCAAACAGTTCTTGTGGAATATTTCCCCACTCTTCTGTGAGAACAATTTCGAGTTTTTGAAGCGATCGTTTCGACAAGTCTTAACATGATTTTGTACGCAGTTGCGTGTTCTACACTGTTGTATATTAAGAATATTTTAAAATAAATGTGTTACAAAAAAAATGAATAGTCTAAATGGACACATAAATGTGTTACATTTGTAAATTATTTTTATAACTTTATAATTTACAAGAAAATCAAAACATCCGCTGATTGTTTTGAGCAGTGTAGTATGCATCCTATGGTAGATTTTATTAAGATGCAGGGTTACATTTTTCAGGAAGAAAAAACGTTACTAGTTGTGCAGAGATTGATTATCTCGAAATTCGGCTGATAAAATGTCTACAAAACTTCTATTCAGCGTTTTTTTGTTTTGTGTATTTCCTGGCAACCTAGCATCATGGTACAAGAAACGTTGCCACAAGACTACAAATATCTCATAAACAATTTAATGACCATTAAAATTTCAACACGTCATTAGAAGTATAAATAGTTTACATTCCATTGGGATCCAAAATTAACGCTTTCCTTTATCATTTGCTAACACAAATTTGTAACAAAATTCCCATACAATGATGAAATTCTTCAAAATAATAGTGCAATCAATACAGTGAGGGGGGGGGATGATCTTCGACAATAATACGCACTCTTCTTGAAGGATGGGGGGGGGTATACAGAGAGAAAAAGGTCCATGAAATATGGGTGTATTCTGAGTGTATGCATCACACACACACAGAAGACAACGACATCGCCCTTCGGGTGCATTCGTATGAAATGCAATTATGCCCGAATGAAGAGGCAAGTGACCTCGAGTGAAGCTTTATATACATATTTAAAATATTAATGCCAATCCATATGTACATTTTTCATATATGGCTTTGTCTTTAGTTCATTATTAAATATGGTTATCTTTACTGTTAAACTACTTATCAAACTAATTTTACAGTACATTGTCAGAACGGCATTCAAATGAGACACACCTACTTCATGTATCATTTCTGACTACCCGAGACACAGTCAGATCTGTAAACTGACCAGGTAACTAGTATTTCTATTTCTTTTTAACGTGAAGTGATTGATCACAGGAATTTTTAATTTGTTTCAGGTGGGCAGATATTATATCACATATTAGTATAAAACGTCTACTTTGAAGAAAATTATTTTTACAACAGATTAAAAAAAAAGAAAAGCATGTTGAGAAGTATGTTGATAAACGCAGTCTCGGAAAGAAATCACCAAAAGGAATTAATGTCGTTGATGTCAGTATAAGAATTTTGTTATTTATAAGTCAGTTCACTTTTTTTTTTCCTGTTAATCACCCAAGAAAAGTTATAATCGTTTAGTATAAATTAGCGCCGTTGATGGGCTCAGGATTACATAATCCGGTTTGTTATATCTGGTCCACGCACGAAATGCCTATAGCATAGTGCCGTATGTGGACAAGAGGAATAGAAGAAAGGAGGTGTCTGTTCACATTTTGCTTGAACAACTAAAGATAATATCTGGGGAAGGCAGAGTGAGGGGGGAGGACTTTTCCAAAGGACGGAAGTTAATATAATAAAAGAAGTTGGTTCGGTGAGTTTTAAGTTGGACTGTAAACCATGGTCCAGTCAACAGCATCGAATCAAAAATGGTGTCCTGAAAATAAACCATATTTCAAATTTCGTACCATGATGGGGGAGGGGAGAATAATGTAAATCAGAACAAATGTTCCAGAAATAAATTAGAATTTTATACGTGACATAACTTTAGTACATCTGAACAGGAAATTTGAAATGCAACTACTACAGCAAAATATGATTTCTGCAGCGAGACATCAAACCTCCTCCAGGGACAAAAAGCTAATCTGAAATTCATTTTTCGGGAATCGATTTAACACTTAATCTTTACCGCAAGGAAATTATTATTATTATCTGAGACCAGCAGGGAGTCAAGGACTCATCGAGGAAGACTATAAATCACCCAAACCAGCTGCCATACCTTCCCTTAAATTCATTCACACTAGATGCACTCACTACCCCTAAAGGTAAACTATTCCACTCGCTCACTGCTCTCTGGGAGAAAAACTTAACTCTTACTCCTTTCTTGACTGTGAACAAACTTAACTTCCATGGATGCCCCGTGTTCTCTCCCCACCATCCATATAACGAAAAATTTCATCAGATGATATCCTATAACACCCATTCAAAAATTTATAGCCCTCTATCATATCACCCCCTCTTTCTCATGTCAACCAGAGTCCGCAACCCACATACTCGCAATCTGTCCTCATAATCTAAATCCCATAATCCGGATATAATCTTTGTAACTCTTCTCTGCACCCTTTCTGCAGCTTCTTTATTCCCATGGAACCCGAGAGATCAAATCTGTACACAATAATCCAGGTGTATCAAACCCTTATAAAGAGGCAAAATAACTTCCTTATCCTTACATGTCAAGGTTCGCTTCAACATCACAATTATCCTCTGAGTTGTATTTGCAACTTCTGCTATGTGACCTTTGAACTTCAAAGGTCACATAGCAAATATCCACCAATACGCCAAAATCCCTTGCCTCTTCAGATTCTTGTAGCATAATCCCGCTAATATAATATAATATGCCGCTGGAACTCTGATCATGCCAAAGTGCATAACTTTACACTTACTAACATTAAACTGACAGCCATTTTTGTTGGCCAAATTTCCGGATTATTCAAATCATTTTGTAGGTGCTGAATCAGTAGCATCCCTGATTGCCTTGCCTATCTTCGCATCATCGGCAAACAATTGCACATTTTTGTTTGCCCAAATTTCCAGCTTATTCAAATCATTTTGTAAGTGCTGAATCACTAGCATCCCTGATTGCCCTGCCTATCTTCGCATCATCGGAAAACAATTGTACATCTGATGTTAGACCCTGCCTGATGTCATTAATGTATAGATTGAACAATAATGCCCAAGAACTGAACCCTGAGGTACACCACTGGTCACCTTAAATCTGGCAGATTCACACCCACTGTATACCACTTTTAGATATCTGTCTGAAAACCGTCCTCTGATCCAAGTCAAGAGTTTGTATTCCAATCCCATATTCTCCAGTTTATGCAACCGGCTTTCGTCTGATATCCTATCAAATGCCTTAGAAAAATCCAATATTATCATAGTGTATAAATTTCCTTTATCCAACTCGGTCATAACATTGTTATAAAATATGAGCAAATTGCTAAAACATGACCTTCCTTTAGTAAACCCATACTGCTCCTTGCTATCATGTTTGGCTACCCATTTCTGTATGCGAATTCTTACCAACTTCTCTAAAACCTTCACTACCAGAGATACTGATAGGTCGGTAGTTAGACACATCAATTTTTGCACTACCCTTATACAATGGAACTATCATACATTCCTTCCATTTCTGTAGTATCATTCGTGAGCTGAGACTCAAGTTATACAAACATGTGAAAGGCCTAGCCAATTCGGAAAAACATTCCTTTAGAATGTGCTGATAATCCATCTTATCCAGGTTATACAACAGCTCTTAAATCTCATTTTCATGAACCTCTAATTCTTCATCCAATGTAGCAGTAGCACTGTGCACCATGTTACACACACCTGGTTGATACATCTTAGCAAAGGAAGCACTCATTAAATGAACAAAATCATTAGCTTCCGACACTCGAGTACCATCTGCATTCAATACTTATTCTTTCTCATTCATTCTTTCTTTCTTTTGCTTGCGGCATAACGATAAAATTCTTTTGGATTGCCTTTAGCTTGCTTGCATGGCCAATTTCTTTTTATACTCCGATTTAGCTTTCCACACGTTTCTACTTTTCTGGCATGAGCTTTATATATTTAACTCCTCTCACTCTTATTCTCACGATATTCTTTCCACATCATCCTCTTCTTCTTGTGAATCTCTTGCTTAATAAGATTGCACATCTATTTCATCCCAAACCCATTTTTTCTTCGAACACTAAGGATACATTCAGATACCGCCTCATTTAAGCACTTTTTCAAAGATTCCTATGCATTACTGACATTTTTCCCATTCAGTAACCGATACCACGGGAACAAAGATAGTATTCTCCTAAGTTGATCATAATTTCCAGCTTTGTAGTTCAGCACGTAACCTGTTTTAATCGGAGCATCAATACAATTAGATGCTTCCCAAGAAAGCACAGCATGATCACTGTCACCAATTGGTGGTAAAATAGTCATATTGTTTACAGAGACCCCTTCTGACGCTATGAGAAAATCCAACACTCTCTGACCTCGAGTTCCTTCTTTCACATGCTGCTTGAGAAAGTTGTCTCTCAATAATTCAATAAATTCCTCCTCTTTCTTATCATGAGATTTCTCTTCTACCCAATCAATGTTTGGAAAATTAAAGTCACCAATAATGATCATTCGTTTGGTACCCATAAGGCTAAATTGGCGATGCATTTCTTCGTCCCCTGCAACTGAGTCACCAGGTCTGTAGAAACATACCACCATATATTTCATTCTGTTAACCTCCACTTCACAGCAGATAGACTCAAACTTACCGCTACATGGGACATAGTTACCATCATTGTTTTCTTGTATTTCTACCCTAACTGGACTTAAGTCATTTGATATCATTAGTAGTACTCCTCATTCTCTCCTATCTCTTCTGTCATCACTAAAAATAGTATACCCATTACACTCGATCCCACTTACCTTATCTGATTCTGATAGCCATCATTGCCAGGCACAATTTAGCGATACAATTCCTGAGGTAATCAGTTATTACTTTAAGATAAGTACATAATCTGACATACTTTGAAAAATTAAAGGCGGAAACTTAAACTTACTTGAAGTAAATTTATTAGCTTTAACATTTTCGCCTAAGTATTAGTCATCCTCATTACAATAAAATTTATAGCTAATAAATTTATTTCACATAAGTTTAAGTTTCTGTGTTTAATTTTTCTAAATCAGTGATCATAACAGACAGGTACCCAAGTATAAGCAAACAAACTTTGCAGACGAAGTATATAGAGGCTGTTGACTTCACATCAATTGTCTCAGTAATCAGTCATATACAAATTCATTGAAAGAAAATACATATACCGGTATATAAAATAGTTGTCAATACTTACAATTACTCTGTGGCTATCCGTTACGCAACTTGCAAACTTTAGCATGGATACACTGCGCATATTATTACAACACCCAAATTCAATATTCACATCAACAAACTACACATTGCCCTTTTCCATTTCTGGTTGAATAATGACAGAGACACCTATTAAAACTCTACAATTATTAGAAATTTTAAATATTCTCAGCGCTCTCTAGCTAACAAAAAAATTTAATAAATAAACACAATTCCAAGAGAATACTAAAATCACACGTATTCACACTCTGTATACATTCTTTTTTATTTTATTTTATTTTTCTAACAGGTGCCAGCAGCTATATAGCTGAAATCTAAAAAATATAGCAAACATTATTGTAGTAGCAATATTGTAATAGGAATATATTTAAAAAAAACAACAACCCATAAAATGTAAACAAAACAACAATAACGCCTCATATAACACAATGTCGTAGATGTCATACTCCTTTGATTATCGACTCCATGCTGCAAAGTTTTAAGTTAATAGCTGTGCTCTTCAGTTCAATTTTATCTAGGATTAAAATACAGTTACCTGCTGATCGCATTTTTTTTTTAAATATAGACAGAAGGTAAATGCGGCAGCCAAGTTTTTTCTGATATTTTTACTTCAAAGCAACTATTTTCCCTTTAAATTCTATAAATTATAGAATTATATAAGTCTATAATTTATGGAATTTAAATTAAATTAGAAAAGAAATTCATTATATTCGACAACAATTATATTTTCTTCATTCATATTTACTCTGAAGTACGCAAATATTATAAGTTTGAATGTGAAGTAACTTTACGTGCACACTTCTTTTATATCCATCATGGCTCTAACAGGCACTTAACTGTCCGCTGCCTTCCATTACGGTAAGGAAATACACGTATCCTTGGATTTTCTTACCGTAATACGAGGATAATTATATTTAAGTATTCTTGTCTGTAATGAGGGACGAAAAACCCGAGTTTCCGAGAGAGAAAAAATCTTCTGCCTCTGTATGAAACCGGCTTATTCACCTTTAGTCGAAAGAGACCAACTAAAGGTTTCTCACGTTATGGAAAGGAATCGAACCCAGGTCTTTCCGACCAAAGGGCTTCGTCTATACCGACTGAGCTACGGATATATTTTATTCAAACCAAAGCATCCATGTACATTCAAAATAAATATATATACAATTATTTACAATATATACATTTGTACATAGGATGCTTATTCTAATTGGCATTTTGATTTTCATTTCTTGATATCTTAATAATATATATATATTATCTACAATTTATTTTCCTTATTTTTAACATCATAATCTGCTCAATGTCTGCTTCTTCCTACAGCCTTTTTAGATGAGCTGAGCAGTATTTTTCTTTTAGTGTAACATAACTTGAATATCTATGGAATTCTGTATTATGAATTTAAGTTACCAGTCACATTTCTATTCCCATAGATCGTATTTCCTTCTTATAATGAGATTCCTATATTTTTTGTGGTATATTTCCAATTACATATGGGATTCGATCTACGTTATTATCTCTTGTTAGGAGACACTTTTCCTTAAACCTATGTAAGGTTTGTTTTAACATATACAACTTTGGATTTTTTTATTTTTAACTACTCTGACAATTGAAATTCTTTCCATATTTATATATGTATATACATACACACACACACACACACACACACATACATACACATACATATATACCTATTACTACTTTACATATAATACATATTCTATACATATGATTATTTTACCTATAATACATATAATTATTCTTTCGGAGACACTTCTTTATAGACCTTTGTTATATTTGACTTGACATATACAGTTTGGATTATACATTATTAACTTATCATGAAGTGTTTAGCGCTATTTACATATACCATATTTATACATACACATGTAGTTACTTTACATATCATAAATATTCTTTACATATAATTACTTAAAACTTGTTTTTGCAGTATATTATTACATGGTTTATTGCTTCATTATTATTTTTGCTTTAGCATAAAAGGAGAGGGTTACATTTTGGCAGAGAGTTGAGTTACCCAGAGGATCAATGTCATCAAACTCTTCTTCCACTATATATACTGTCATTGACATTTTTGATACATAAAACTAAACTGCAATCTCTATAGTTGACCAGTAGTATGCACAAAACTACAACTAATTATAGTGTAAAGCAATCAATACAAGTGGTTATACAGCTTAATGAAAAAGTGTACAATATGCTTTTCATTCGCTTATGTATATTTATTTTATCCCTTCGCTTTCTACAAAAAGTCGTGTATGGTTTTGTTTAAGTTTTCTATTTATGGTGGGTCCTTTATTTATATGATTTGCAGTTGTTCTTCGAATTCTGAGATGAGACCTATTTGCCGCCATTGATGTTTTGTTATTTTGTTTTTGTTTATGGTATCTGTGATTGTTTCTTTTAATATGTTGTTTATTTTCGTGAGTATGTCTGGTCCTGTTTCCCTTCCGTAAATTTTGTCGCATCTGTATGTCCAAATCGAGTACATGGTTGTTATAATGATGATTGCTTTAGTTGTGTTAATGTTACCTTCGTTTAACCAGTATAATGTGTTCTGTAAAGGGTTCTTTGTGTTTTATGAATGTTTGAACCTTGTTCCATATTTGAGAGGTGTGAGGGCAGTACATCATTAAGTGGTAAAGTGTTTCTGGTTGGGGGAAAAAATTACATCTGGCAGGGCCTTGAGCTATGGAGGCACTGCTTCTTTTATACAGTAAAAATAATTGATTTTCCACCAGTTGCCCAACGACTCACTGTACCTAAACACTCCACATTTTCTAGGAAGTGAAGTGAAAGTTACTTAAAGTGAAGACTTTTATTAGAAAAGAAATTAATTATATTCGACAATGATTATATTTTCTTTATTCATATTTAACTATGAAGTATGCAAATAATTAAAGTTTGCATGTCCAAACTTTTGAAGTTCATTGAATGGATTACATCGTGAAACCTTGAAGAACTATTTTCTCGCTTGAGTCAACGTTTTTTTCTGACGAAAATCCCAATGGGAACGTTTCTCATATGGCACATAATAATGCACTGTGTCATTCCGTTGAATTCTGTACTGGCAACTTACAATCAAAAGAAGGCACAGAAGAGAACAAAGAGCGGGCCGAACTTCAAACTTAAGATGAAAGAATCATGCGGAATGCTTGGGGGTTAAAACCTTCGTGCGAGGTAAAAGGAGGCAGTCATTCAGGCATTTTTGGTGAGCCCAAGCAGAGAAGAAAAGGCGAGACAAATTACCCGAAGCACCTTCGCTTGGAAGTTTTTCTTTTCACTGTGGGAGAATAACTTTTTTGCCGGAGCTGTATATGAGTACTGCAGGGTGCAGGTCACAGTCCGCTATTTTCCCGATGCGACATTTCTGAAGCCAGATTTCCTGAAGGAAGCTCAAAATCTGAGATGAGAGAATTGCCTTAGACCTTTTTTGTGTAAGACCTTTGATTGAATGTGCGATACAGAGCTTTTGTAAGTAATATGCCTTTGTACAATTCCTCTTATAATGTGTTTTAGTTGGACAATTAAGATTTAGATTAACAGTAACAAGAAGTGTCATTAAGAGAATCTATTGGCATATTTGAAGTTGATATACAGTTTGTAAAAGTAAATAGAGAGTTAGCTAACCTCTTTGCAAGTATACTAGAAGTTTAATAAATGGAAATTGTAAACAGAGTAAATAAGTTTTTGAGTTAAAAAAAGTTTTTGCGATCATTTTTAAACACGTTCCAGAGACAACAGAGGGTGTGTGCTGCTGCTATTTGTATTAATTAGTTGGGTAAGAGCAGTTTCTATAGCACATAAAATAGAGCATTTGAATTTCAAGTTTATTATTATTTATTAATTAAATTTATTTTTCAGTTCATTTTTTTTTGTGCATCAAGATTCTAGTCATTTTAGGGTAAAATGTCGAGTAAAAAAGTGGATGTTAGCGAGCATAGCAAGTTATCTTTACTATTTATTGCCTCTACGTTTTAAATAAAGTGGAATTATTATGCTTATTACTGCAACTTAAAAAAAATCAAAGCTGGAGTTGAATAAATCTTGTAATAAATAAATGTTGTAATTCCATAAATATGATGATTTTTGCTATAATTTTTATTACCGAAAATTCAAAATTTTTAGTGAGAATATCTGAACATTACAGTTCATGAAGTTCCAATTTTTACCTTTATTAGCAAGCTTAATTTGATCATTTAAACTCTTTTTTTTTTTTTAAAAAAAAACTTTTATCCTTATACTAAATTATTACTAAACTATTATACTAAATTATACTAAATAATAATGACACAAATGTACAATGGCTATATGAACAAAGAATTAACCAATATCTAGATAAAATAAAACAAAATGAAGAAATAGAATTAGAATGGCTTAATATAAAAACGATACTAAATGCAGCAGCAAATGAAAGCTTAGGAAAGACCAAAAAATTCAATAAAAGAAAAAAACTGAAGATCTGGGATGATACAATCAAAGAAATAATCAAAAAGAAAAAAGAAGCCTATCACAAATGGTTAAGCAGTAAAAGATTAGAAGATGAAATAGAATATAAAAGAATAAGAGCCATAGCTAAAAGAGAAATCAGAAAAAGACATAGAGAATCATGGAATAAATTTGTTTCAATAGAACATGATTTATATAAAATAAGACCCAATGTATATAAGATTCTGAAACACCTAAATGTAGATACCAAAGAAAACATAAAATTAAACACTGAATTGAAATTAGAAGAATTTCTAAATTACTACACAGAACTGTGGACAGACAAATATTTTAAAAAAGACAACTGGCAAACAATTAACGAAAATGAAAAGGAAATAACTGAAGAAGAATTAGAAATCAGCCTGAAAGAAACAAGAAACGGAAAATCACCTGGAGAAGATAAGCTAGGTTCAGAACTATATAAATATGCAGGAACAAGATTCAAAGAAAGACTCTTATTATTTTTAAATAAAATTTACTCAACTGGTATCCCCCCAATAGAATGGAAAAAAGCAATTGTGATTCTTATCTTTAAGAAAGGTAATAGAGATGACCCTAAAAACTATAGAGGTATCAGTATACTAAATTCCTGTTACAAAATATATAGCAGAATCTTAAATAACAAACTAATGAAATATTCCGAAAACTTTATTCTAGAGGTACAGAATGGATTTAGAAAAGGACGATCATGTATAGACCCAGCCTTTTGCCTAAAATTAATAATAGAGAAAAGAAGAGAATATAATTTAGAAACACATATTGCATTTATTGACTTTGAAAAAGCATTTGACAAAGTTAAAAGAAACACATTATTTAACATATTAAAAGAAAGACAAATACCAAATAATATCCTAAAAGCTATCACAAGTATATATGAAAATAATCAAATACAAATAAGATTAAATCACGAGCTATCATATACAAGAGAGATAAACCAAGGGGTCCGACAGGGATGTCCCCTCTCAGCAACTCTTTTTAATATCTACTTAAATGAAATAATAATAAAATGGAATAAAAATTTACATCAAGGAATTAAACTTTCACCTACAGTTAACTTAAACACTCTCCTCTTTGCAGACGACCAAATAATAATTACAAATTCTGAAGATAGCATACAGAAAGCTATTCTAAATCTAAATGAGATATCCAAAGATTATGGTATGATAATATCAACGGAAAAATAAAAAACTATGGCCTTTAGAGGACAAGATCCAGCAAGAACTAAAATAGTAATAGATAACAAGATCTTAGAACAGGTGAATTCATTTAACTACCTAGGATGTATGATCACATATGAAAATGAAAAAAGATATAAACGTAAAAATTGCAAAATATTTAAAAATAACAGGTGTAATTAACTCTATATTTAAACCAAACCTAGTTCAAAAACAAACTAGGCTAAAAGTATACAATACATTAGCCTTAGCGGTCTTAATGTATGGAAGCGAAATCTGGACAATAAAACAAAAAGACAAACAAAGATTAACAACAGCAGAAATGAAGTTTATGAGAAAAACTGCAAAGTATACCCTATTTGATCACAAAAGAAACGAAGATATTATGAAAGAATTAAACCAAGAACCAGTAATAGAAAAAATTAAAAAATATAAACATAAATGGATGGAACACGTTCAAAGAATGAAAACAGAAAGATTACCAAAACAAGCCTAAAGTACAAGCCATTAGGAAAAAGAAAACCAGGACGTCCTCTTAAACGATTCAACGATGACTTCTAAGGCCGGAACAGGCTATGCTAGGCCTAAATCCTTAATACGTATGATGATGATGATGATGACTAAATTATTACCATACCTTTTAATATTTTTTCGGTATTCTGAATTTTTGTAGCAACTATGATGCTTGTCAACGAAGCTTGTCAAACAAAATCAACGTTCTCAAAATCAATAATCAACACTGTAATTGAAATCTTTAACAGAAAGATTTTAATTACTTCTTTCTTTAAATTAATTATGATTCAATTACATGGAATATTTAAAAGTGTAAATAATATATATATTTAGAATTACATTAAAAGATTTTAAACTATTTAGAAAATTTAATATTAAATATAAAGTATCGTAGAAGTTGCATAATTATTGATAATCCATCGATATAAGTTAGTCATTTATTTATACAAAATGACTTACAAGGTTGCTAGTTTAATATTACCAAGATTTTTTTAATATTAATATTTATTGTATACATGTGAAATTCGTTTATATTTTTGGGAAGAGACACAATAAATAAATTGTGCACCAAAAAGGATCAAATATCGTAGAACAGAAAAGGAAATTCCAAAAAACGGTAATTAAACCGATAGTTTGGTTACCGCTATTTGGCTAGTACTTGTAAAGCAGTATACTGTATACAAGTGTATATACTTAATTATATGGTTGAAGTAGTTGTCGCAGTCGATAAGAATATATTATTCAATTAATTATTATTCTTATTTTACTGTTACTCGTTTATTTTAACAAAACCAAGATACTACTGTTTCTATTTTTGCATTTTTTAAGCTTTTAACCTAATTGTTTATTTTATTTATATGTTTATTTTGGATTTAATAAATATTTATTTCGCTTTTGATAGATTAATACACATAATGATGCCAAGAAAATTTGAATCCGGAACTAGTAAAAAACGACTTAGAGAAAATGAAAAACAGCTAAATAATGAAAAGTGGGCAATTTTGCCTTTCTTGCGTTCTGAAAATGAAGAATTTCGTAGAACTGAAGTTGTTCTTCACAGTTCTCGGAATGAAATCGAAACATTGGTATCATTATCAGGAGGAGATGAAAGTGAAAATGAAGAACATCAAAATGATGTGGAAAACATGGAAGGAGAGAAAGAAGTAAATGAAACAGATCAAGAGGATTCTGAATAAAATTTTCAATCGGAGTCTGTACTTATGCAAGCTATCTCTTATCCTACCGATATAGCAGTGTGACCACTTACTATTAATGAACAGTTTATCGAGCATATTTTAATAAATATGTCCAGAATGTTGATAAAATCGAAAATTTAAAAAAAGAACACACACAGAAGGCAATAGAATATATGTCAGAAATGTAAATATATCACATTTTTACTGTAAAAAGGCAATGGAACAAAGGAGAAACGAGAGTGGCTAATTTTTTCAGAAACCAGCAAAGCAATTTACTGCTTTGTTTGTAAATTGTTTTCTAAGTCAAATAATAGCTTAATGAAGGGTTTTAATGACTGGGGAAATATAACACGAACCTTATGTGATCACGAGCATTCTACTGAGCATATACGAGCGATGTACACATATCGCAAAAGAAAATCAAGTTCTGTAAATAGTCAAATTGATTCTGAATTGATCAAACAAATACAATCTGAAGAAAATTATTGGAGAGAGGTTTTAAAAAGAATAATAGCTATAATTAAGTTACTGAGTAAACTAGAGCTTGCATTTAGAGGAAATACAAATGATATTTTTTTCTGATTCTTGCGGAAATTATTTATCGTGCTTACATTATTTAAGTGAATTGGATGATTTTTTTAAAACATCACATGAAAATGTACGCCAACTGTGGTTCTGGCAGATCAAATTATCTTTCTTACCATACTTGCGATGAATTCATAGCGTTAATAACTAAAAAAACAAGAGAAATATTAATAATATCAGAAATTAAGGAAACTGCTTATTTTGCAATAATACTCGATTCAACGCCAGACATTGCCCATAATGACCAACTAGCTATGATATTTAGGTATGTTGCCGCAAATTCTGACATTAGAGAAACATTTATCTGGTTCATCAGAATTACACAACATAATTCCTTATATTTAGAAGAGGTAGTATTAAAAAAATTAGAAGAATTATCTTTGGATATAAAAATGTGCAGAGGGCAAAGCTATGATAACGCTGTCAATATGAAAGGTATCTATACAGGTTTACAAGCTAGGCTGAAAAAAACGTAGTTCCCTCTGCACATTATATACCGTGCTCTAGTCATTCTTTAAATTTAATTGGCAACTATGCCGCGGAATCTTGTCCGGAAGCAGTGCAATATTTTTGTTTTATTCAAAATGTATATAATTAATTTTCATCTTCAACAAAAAGATGGGGTATACTCCTTAAACATTTAGAAAAAAAATCTTTAACAGTTAAAAGACTAAGTGAAACGAAGTGGTCCGCAAGAGTTGATGACGCTATATTGGCTTTGAAACGTGGATATAAACAAATTAAAGACGCATTACTTGAACTATCCATTTCTCCTCATGAAAAACCTATTTCTAAATTAGCGAGCACATCATTGGCTGAACATTTTGACAAACCAGGACAGCAATTTTAACAGTTATGTGGGACAAAATTTTACAACGAATAAATGCTACTAGTAAATCTCTATAAGATCCCGATATGGATTTGTTTTTAGCTAATAATTTGGTACACTCTTTAGTTGGTTTTATTTTAGATATAAGAAATAGTTTTGCTGCTGTAAATGAAGAAGTGAATTTATTAACAGGTGAGACAAAATTTAAAGATGAAAAGGAAAGAGTTAAAAAACGAAAAAAAAAAAATGAGTGACGGAGTTTCACAATCTGACAAATGAGATTATATTACACGGGAAAGAAAATTTCGCTGTGAACACTTTTAGCGTCATTTGCGATAAGCTAATTTTGGAAATTAATGAAAGAACAAAAATCTATTTCGACATATTAGATGTGTTTGACATTTTTTTGAAGGAAGATATAGATCAAGACAAGTACAAGACTAGTATTGATAAAATTTTACAAACTTATGGGACTGATATTGATCCAGAAAAATTTACTGATGAAGTTAAGCAATTTTTAATAATGATAAAGGAAGAAAATTCTTCAATTAAAAATGTGTACAAATTTATAAACGATGGGTTAAGGTATACTTTTCCGAACGTAGAAACAATTTTAAAAATATTTTTGACGATGCCTATTTCAAATGCAAGTGCAGAACGCTCATTTTCAGTGTTGAAACGAATAAAAAAATATTTAAGAAGTAACTTGCACCAAAATAAAACAAGTGACCTGTCGTTATTATGCATTGAATCAGATGTAATGGACTCGATCAATTATGATGACATTATAGTAATATTTGCTAAAACCAAAGCCAAAAAAAAAAACTTTTAGATATTAATTTTTTTTATTTAAATTTGAACTGATTTCTTTTTATACTTTTTTAAAAATGCAAATATATGTATACCAGTGTTGTATTGTGTTATTAAAATGAGTTATTATGGAAATGTTGACTTTTATTTTCAATAAACTAAAAAAAAATGCTTATTTTTGAAGACCTCATAATGATGTTGCGCCTCGGGCCTCCAAAAGTATAAATGCGGCCCTGGTTGCATCCAGATCAGCTTTGCTATAGAATAATTTTTCTATGTTTTGATGAATTACTTAAACTTTCTTAAATATCGTGGATTTTTGCTTTGGAGAATTCAGTGAAGGGAGAACATGTTGGACAATTAACAAGGTATCAATAATTATATAAAAAGTAAAATAAACAAAGCAGGGCAAGGATTTTTTTTTTTTTTTTTGAATGGTTAAACAACATTTCTAGGAATTTTTACTTTTAAAAGCACTTCAGATGATAGAATATCGTTTAAGGTATTAAAACAGCAATTACTGCATTTCACTGTAGTTGTATTTCATTTAATCATGTCATTTACTAATTAAAGTGTGCCACTAGAAGTCGAGTAATTAGACCAACTAAAACATTAGCATATCAATATACTGTAAATTAATTAGCTACTTCAAGATGTATACCAAGTACTATTAATCTCTGAAAAGAAATGACAATACTTCATGCTTTTCTTCTCGGTAAATGTTCTGATACTGATATGCCGATTTGGTTTTGGACATTTTCTGAGCATCAAGATTAGCGACTATTGGATAATATAGAAGCGCATAGAGAATAAACGTAAGATACTTTGTTTCTTTACTTATCTCAGTATCATAAAACAACTTTTACACACACACACACACACACACACACACACACACACACACACACACACACACACACACACACACACACACACACACACACACACACACACACACACACACACACACACACACACACACACACACACACACACACACACACACACACACACACAAGGAATACGTGGATAAGAAACCAAACCAAAGACTCTGACATCATAGGAAGAGTGAAACATCTGAAGTGGCAATGGGCTGGACATATTGCTCGAAGACAAGATCAATGATGGATAAAAGAAGTACTGGAATGGATTTCACGAGAGGAAAAACGACCACGACGACGACCTAAATCACTGTGGATTGATGATATCATCAGATTTGCAGGAGTGACATGTGATAGAGAGCCATGGACAGACAGTTTTGGAGTAATCTTGGAAAGCCTTCAACCAGCAGTGGAACAATGGCTGAGAATGATGATATATATATATATAT
Source organism: Typopeltis vanoorti (assembly GCF_054136105.1). Taxonomy (NCBI): domain Eukaryota; kingdom Metazoa; phylum Arthropoda; class Arachnida; order Uropygi; family Thelyphonidae; genus Typopeltis; species Typopeltis vanoorti. Next base: position 47,782,962 of record NC_143552.1, read on the forward strand.
ATATACTAGGGGCTCTACCCTCCCCCCACCTGGCGCATAAGGCGCCCAACCTCCAGAGTTCCGGGCTGGTAAGACGGTAAGCCGTTAAGCTGGGCTGGTAAGCCGGAGACAAAAAAACATGACATGAAAACGTGACACAAAACGTTTCAAATTTGAGCTTATATATATATATATATAATTTATTTATTTTTGATTCAATAAAGTTGTCGTATATTCTTTGTCGGATCCATAATTAGCAAGTTTCTTTTTTTAAATTACTTTTATTTTTTTTTAAATTAGTAGTGGGGAGCGCATCCTATAATCATTTCGCATCATGCGAAATGATTATAGGATTCCTAGATAGAATGTTTAGAATGATATTTCCAAATGGATACCCCCCCCCCCTCCCGAACATTAACTTCTCTTCATTTTTAATAATAAAATTCTGAGCTTTTCCTTCTGTACTTAGTGTTCGAGAACTGACTTTCTGATAAGGGGGCTCTTTCTGTGCATTTACATGCGAATAACCGTTTACAAGTGGGTTATTCTGCTGCTCCAGGAGATGGTGTTAATCGAGCATATTCAATGATGAAATCTCGCTCTATTCATTAAGCGTTCGAAACAGCAGTCGACTCATGGGACCTCAGAAAAATAGACTCGTAAACCAATTAAGCCAACGGATCGTCGCGGTCTCCCTAAAGACCTTATCGTTATCTATGATGTCACAGCAGACGACAACACTACTGAAACGCTTCTAAAGATGCGAGCCTTCCCGAAACCTGCCTCCTTTCTCTTCTCGTTTATCTATTCCGTGGCAACTTGTGAATAATTAACACCACCCTGACAAACCGCCACCCCACTGGAGGGCGTTAACCTGTGCTGTGCTTTTCAAAGTTTGGTATCGTGCGCTGAACGAGTAGCAGTAATCAGCCCGCTCGTGCTTGTCGATTCACGAGGGATTTACTGATCTTTTCGGCAGTTTCAGGTATCAAGAAAGGATGATTAGAGAAGTCAGAGTTGCAAAGTTGTTTCTCGCTAGAGAAGGGGATGGGGAGGAGGAGAAAGCCGAAGCTAGTGACGCGCAATATCGGGAAGTGGGCAGGTGGTAGTTAATTGAAATGCCGAAATTGACAGCGAGATGACAAATTAACATTCCATCCAAGTTGCTGGCATCGTTAAGTCCAGCATTATGTTATGCAGTTTTTCTTCAGCTGTTAGAAAACTTTGTGTGTGTGTGTGTGTGTGTGTGTGTGTGTGTGTGTGTGTGTGTGTGTGTGTGTGTGTGTGTGTGTGTGTGTGTGTTTAATTAAATGCCTGCTACCAAAGCAGGTTTCATTGAACATTTTTGCCAGTTTCATGAACTGTAGCAATTCAGAATCTTATTAATTGCGTCTGGTTTGATGATATTTATTCCATTCTTTGTTTTTCCCGTGAACAGCAAAACATCAAATTTCATAATCTGGTGTATTCACCCATTACAATTTTCCTATTGATAAAATATTACAATCTATCATAATATATTGAATATGTATGAAATCGTGTGAGGTAAGTGGGGGAAAGGTTCTCATTAGCCGTATGGCATAGAAGTAGATAGGAAGATATTTCCTCTTCCAGCACACCATAACGGCGGTTAGCCTAGTGGCTATGTGCTTCGCAACCGTATGCCTCGGGAACGAGTGTCCTGGGTTCGATTCCCGTCGCTGACGGGAGGAGATTAAGGATTTTCCTCATCTATAGCCAAGTTAGCCGGTCTTGGGCGAAGACAGCAGGGTTTATTCTCCCAGTTTATCTGAGCTTTTTCATCCCACAAGCAGGCAAACCCGTGAACACACGGATCTACAGCCATAAATACTTAACCCCCCCGTGAGGGGCTCAACTCGCCCCAATAGGGACGGGGGAGAAAAGGGAGGAAACTCCATATGAATAGATAAATTCCTCTAAAGAAAAAATTGACATTCTTTTTAGCCGCAAAGTTTGGAAAGTGGCATTTCTCCACCGTTCTTACTGTTGCAGATGTTTTCTTATCCTAAATTATTTATTCGTATGTAAACAGTATAAATGTTTTCTACAGCAGTTTTGCTAAATTTAAAACCAAAGTTGCAAAGTTTAAAACCAGAATATCTTCCGAAGGGAAAAAAAACGTTTCTGTCTGTCCTCGAAATTGACGAACTCTAGATAGATCTTAAAGTTCTTTTATTCATCGACTAGAAGCACACCTGTAGGGTCTTTTCTTTCTCCCCCACTTCAGATATAGAGGTTAAGATGAGCTACTTACCACAGTGAAAAATGTATTGTCTTAATCCAGTTTATTGTTTATGTAATGATAATGTTCATGAAAAGAGAATTCGACCCCTGCAATTGGAATTTTACTGAGTAACAGAGAGATTTCGACATTTTCTCCCGCTTCAAAACGCGATGAATAATGAATTTTTTAAAAAAAGGTTTTCCATTAATTGAAGAAGTTATTAAATAAATACGAGGAGTCGATTTCATTGGTTCTTGAAGTTTCCCATAGTCTCTGCGACCAAATCTTTGTTAAGTTGGGACATGTGTGTGTGTGTGTGATCGTCAGTAAACAATAACTTCCCATTGCGTCAGACAATTCCAACTTCCTGGCTTTGCATTAACTTTGTCCGAAAAGAAATGTAATGTATCTAATCTTTAATATATCATATAAAGCTGGGTTAGATTTCGTGGTGGTACGATATGAATATTTCATAAGGACTTTACAATGCAATTTCCAGCTCGAGGTTTTTCATCCTCCAAAATAATAAACTGGAAAGAAAACATGCACAATTTACAAATATCACGCATCCCTTTCTTGTTGTTTCAATGCAATCTGAGCAAACCAAAACGTTCATTTAATAAAGTTAAACATAGTTTAATTAAAGATCTGTATATATATATATATATATATATATATATATATATTTCATAATTTGCATTTACAGTTTCTTTTCTTTTTATTTTTTAATTTTCTTTTTTCTTCTTTTTTGTTATCAGCAGGGAATGCTGAATGGATTTATTTCACTTTTTCACATTGCTATTTTAAAAAATAATCGATAATAATAATAATAATAATAATAATAATAATAATAATAATAATAATAATAATAATAATAATAATAATAATAATAATAATTTAACTTGGGAATGGCTTTAGCAGGGCAGCATCGAGAAAGAGACAGAAGGCCTGATACTTGCTGCTCAAGAACAAGCACTACCAACTTGCAAAATCCAGTGGAAAACACACTGTTGAAAAAGTTATTGAAAATGAAAATGCCACGGTGTTATGGGACTTTAAAATCCAGACAGATAGATATCTTGATCATAATATGCCAGACATCACTATAGTAGAACAACATGTGTGATTTATTGATGTTAGAATAGCTGGGGATGTAGAGTGGAAGCAAAAGTCCATGAAAAACTGGCAAAGTATAGAGATCTGGAGATTGAAATTCGACGACCTTGGAGCAAGAATAAAACAACAGTTCCAATTGTCATAGGAGCTCTAGAGAAATGCCAAGAACTTTATGAAACATCTGGAAAAGTTGAGCCTCTCAGATATAACATAATCTCAAATCCAGAAAAGAGCACTTTTAAGGACACTTCCCATTTTACGACACCTTGTCGATTCCTATATCTTTGGATAATGCCCGACTTGGGCCCATTTGCCAGTCAAAGATTTCATGATTATGTGTCATGTTTGTTGTTACTCTTTGACTGTGACCACTGTTAATTTTTGACAATAATAAAGTTTATTATCCTCATCACATACAGTATACTGAATATTATAAATATACAATTGGAGTATTACCATCACATTTCCGTTCACTACAAATATTCTGTACAGATTAGTTAAGTTGTTAAGTAAACTCCGCCTTCGTTTTTTTTCCCTATTAAAGAATGTTTTTCCAAACAACTACTTGAACAATTATTTTATCTTTATGAATTTAAGAATGTATTTTTAAGACCAAGGTTTGATAAAGTAGTACGTAAAAGAGTAAATAAATCTATCGTCCTTTTCGAATATAAGGCGAATCACATTCGTAATTTATATAATTTAAAAAAATATACTTATATTTAGTGCGATGAATTGGCTTATATTACAATTTCTTATATATATATATAAAATATATATATATATATAGAGAGAGAGAGAGAGAGAGAGAGAGACGGTATTTTGAGTGTTCTGGAGATTTTACTAACACATCTATCATACTGATGGTGCTCTATCATTTGCAATGACTCTGGATTATCAGACTTCATGATCACCCTTCCCTTATCGTCAGCTCGCCTCCCCTTTATCCTCTCCCCGTCCATCACTTGTCCTTAGATATTCAGATGAAGACGGATTGGTCTGTGGCAGAACACGTTAACTGTCTCCCAGTGACAGGCAGGCGCACAGGATAGTCGAAATTTCCGGGTGATGATGGAAGAGATTTCGTGAAAAAGTAGAGGGGATTGGAAGAAGATATTGATGAGAGAGTAGTGAATTGTTTCAGTGAAACAGATAAAATCCAAAATTTCCAAAAACCAATATAAATTAATGAAATCAAACTCAGTGAATGGTTTTTATAGGTGATTTTGTTCCGTGCATTTTACGTTCTTTTATTCTTTGCCATGATGAAATCGTGCTAAATGTTACGCACTAAAATCATTAGTTATCCTTTTCCGAAGCTTCAGTTTTTCATTTTTTTAAGAATGAATTCTGTTGATAAGAATGAGGTAAGGGTATAATCAGGATTATCTTCTGTTATCTTCTTTATATTATATATACATATTCTGTAAGTTCATAGGAATAAAATGAAAGGTAATGTGAGAAGATTCGACATTAAATTTTCAATAATGATATCATAGTCTCGGTAAATTTAAAACAGAAATAAAAAAAATACTTATTTAATTTCCTGTTTTTTTTATTATTATTATGAGAGTAGGTATTCATTGAAAATAAATAAAAGAAAGGGAAAGATGTTTTCCTTGAACTTTATCTAACATTATCCAACAGTTTCAATTATTCTCAGCATAATATCCTCTCGGTTCACACACACACTCGCGCCGCGCTTCTGCAAACTTCTAATAGTTTTAATAAGTCCATCACGATAGAACTAAGAGTTTTTTTTGTTTTTTTTTCTGACTCGAAAGTAACTTCGACATTTGATTCTTCCTAGATGCTACTTTAATTTAGGAAAGACATTGAACTAAGACCGGGATCTATTGGTGGCTCAGGACTGAAACCATATCAATTGAATCTCCTTAGTCGCTCCATATCCACTTTTGTTACGCTGAGGCTTTGCATTGCTATGTTCGAGGGAAAACTGTTGTATGTCAGGGCGTGCTATTCGAGATACATGATTTGTTCTATTGCAGCGTTCACAGTTCAGTGTAATACTATTATACATGAATTCTGCAATTCGCTGCATTATTTACATCCCCAAAATGCATAAACTTGACCATCTCTTGCTAGAAGGGGTATTTAGATGTGGTTTTGAGGTAGTTTGACAACCACTTTATCCTCAACCTATTTAGTTCTATAACACTTAGCTAGAATATAAACGTTATGAAATGTAATTTTATATCATTTTGTCGGCCTGGATGGCCATGTGATTCATGTGGATAGGGTGCTCACTGTGGGCATGGATATTCATGTAGATGAATAGAATGACGAATCGTGTAGGATGACGAATCATCCTACGTAATGAAAGTCTGCAGTGAGTGCCCTGCTCAACCAAACATGTAAAAGTTTCATATTAGGTTGAGCAGGGCTTTCGGATTATCGAATTCATGTCTCACCTCCACAGTACTAATACTAATGTACTATGCGTTTACAACCTTTGATGAGTGAGATTTATATTAAAACTATATATAAAATTTTTAACAAAACTTATAGGACTGTATTGTGAATATCTAAGCTTATGAAAATTAATAATTTTCTTATGAAAATGTTACTGGCGTCTAGATCTTTGGAGTCACGCAAACAGTGACCTCGCTTACTCCCCTCCCCACTTCATTGATGTCAATGATAAAAATCAATCTGTAAACGCTTTCTGTAGTTAAAAATTCAGTCTTCATTTTATTGCACTGATATTTTTTCGCATTGTGCTGTTTCCATTGCTATAATTAAGAAACATCTAGTATGGAAACGGCGAAACTTTTCACAAGGCTGAAAAAGGCATTGAAAGAATAGTGCAATTTAGTCCACAAGGCTGCAATGGGTTTTTTTCTTTAAAAAAAAGTTCAGAGCTAGTTTAATTTCAAAGAATCTCACAGACGAGATTCTTTGAAATTAAACGTTTATATTACCTTTTGAAGATAATTTTGCTATTATGAAACTGTCTGGGCATGATGATTGCTGATATGAGGACACCGCCACAGGAGGCTCGCTATGTTTTTTTGGATTTACTGCCGAAGTAATTAAGGCGAAGGCCAGTGTATGATGTCTATTAATCTGCAGGTATGTCTGTTTTATGGAATGAAATATCCGAGTTTTCGGAAGTAAAAGCCATGCCACCTCTCTGTACGAGTTTTTTTGGCTAACTCAGACTATAAACTTTTTAGTTGAAAACCTTCATCAAAGGTTCTTCACATCGTATACAGGATTCGAAGCAGGGAGGGTGTATTATTATTATTATTATTATTATTATTATTATTGTTCCGAGAAACTCCAAGGAGTCGACAGACTCATCGAGGGAGGCCCTAACATCATGTCTGGAACAACTATTCAACATTCACACAGTATCTATCATATCTTGCCTTGAACTCATTCACGGTGTATATGAACAATATTGGTAATTCATTGTTCTTATAGGAATAACTGCTTCAGATGAGATTAAAACCCTGAGATAACTAAAAATTATGATCACACGAAACGTTCACTAAAGAAAATACTATATAACTGATCAACAGCTGAAATAACTATAAATAACTGTAATCTATAAAAAAAAATAACTTTTGCTTCACACGACAAATGATATTTGAAAATATTTTATTATGGAAAATAGTGTTAAGCACACGCTCGCAGAGACATTTGAATTAGTTCTGTTCGGAGAACAATTCAATTATACTAACAATTGTCTTCTTTTCGATCATTAGTCAAGTAAAGATGCAGTTCCATTCCACTCAAACAGCAACCACAACGTGCAGGGCTTCTAAATAGACTCCTTTCTCTCAATAGACTTAATATTGCTCTAATAGTGTCAGGCTCAGCTGTAATGTATCATTTGTAAGCCCTCCGCCACGTAAGGAAAGGGTTTCGTCGGAATGCTATAATCTGTTATTTTCACGTACCTGGTTACGAAGTATATGTGGTTTACTTCTCAGCCATTTTTTAAAAAATTTATTTAAATACATACATGCAAAAGCTTACAATCACTTATATAATAAAACTGTTAAAACCATGGAAATTAGTTGAGCAATTATTGTGTTTTGGCTAGTTTTTATAAATACATCGCAGATATATTTATTAAAAATGAAATAAGTCAGAAAAGCTGTTAATTGGCCTTTCTGACTTACTTTCATCTTATTCACGAAATCCACTATACGTTGACTTGCATAGGCCACATATATTCTTCCCTCCATCTCATCCTTGATATTCAGATCACAACGATACATTATGTCGTCTAATTATTCCTTATCCTCTAATATATGATTTACATTTTTGTATGGAAAATATTTAACTTTTGCATTGATTCAAACTCAGTATCTTCCTAGGCTTGTGGCTCCCATTGATGAGGCCTGAATAAAAGTAGACACCCTTTCCAGAATGTGTGTGTGTGTGTGTGTGTGTGTGTGTGTGTGTGTGTGTGTGTGTGTGTGTGTGTGTGTGTGTGTGTGTGTGTGTGTGTGTGTGTGTGTGTGTGTGTGTGTGTGTGTGTGTGTGTGTGTGTGTGTGTGTCTTATCTATCCAAGAAAAGTTATAATTCTATAATGCATTAGTACTGGACGGGCTAAATGTTTAATAATCAGTAAGTCCTGCTTTACTAAAGACCAAGATCTTAATCGAGCAGTGAAATTCAGTTAGCAAGTTAAAAAAAAAGGTTACATTTTGTTATTCAAATTGTGATTAATCTGTGACTGTAATAACATCTCCACCTGCTAAAAGCGTAGATTACTAGTTTAGTGCAGAGGTCTGACTCTCTGCAGTAAACCAGCCACCTCTCTTTCTCTCTCTCTCTCTCTCTCAAATAATTACATTATTTGTATGCTGACAAATGAGATAATTATCCATCTCTACTCAATTCCTATGGAAGCACTAACGTCTCTCTCTCTCTCTCTCTCTCTCTCTCTGTCTATCTCTGTCTCGTTTTTCAAGAAGAAAGAACGTTCGTTTTCCTAATACCAGGTACTTCATACATTACATATACAAGTGGAGATGAACTGCATCAGAGGTGAATAAAGAAGTACGGAGTGTGCCGCGCCTTCTCATGATATTGAAAGCCTCTCTCTCTAATGAGGATTAATGTCGACGAACCCTATGCTGCCTCGGCATCCAAAAGTTACATTACTGTGCTTGGAATGAACAGGGAGAAGAGTTAGATCATTGCCTGTCTTTGTAATTGCACTAGTTACAAGCTCGCGAATTTTCTTATTATGCCTAACTCATCGTGCATTTGTGATGACACAAAATCATGGACTTTTCTTAATATGAAACTTCATAGCAACGTTTCATGTTTTTTTTTTTTATAAATAAGAAAAAGCTCTCTCCGGTGTTATTTTTAATTCTGATCTCTGTTTAACTCTCTCTTAAAAATGAATGTGTGTGCGTGTTTATAAACAATTATATATATTAAAAATATAAACAAATAAAAATAATAAAATAAAATAAAAATAATGAAATAAAGAATATTTAAAAATAAATAAAGAATAAAATATAAGCCACCGTAGCGCACTTGAAAGAACGACTGGACAGCGCACTCTTCGACTGAAAACACTACAATACTTGTCTTATATTAACTTTTTTCAATTGAAGGTGGGACAACCGAGTTATGGTGACAGCAGTTTTTTCTCCCACCCTCTCAGAAATACGGGTTTTTCATCCCTCATACGGGAATCGCCAGAGAAGACATGCAATTAATTTAACAGCAAAAATACTCTTAATTGGCGGTAAATGTGGATTAAACAATATGGGTGGGCGAAGTAGTGCGTAGTATAGTCTCCCTCGATGACTCTTTGAACTTCATGCAATGTCACGTAATAATATTCATAATGTTATAATAATAATACGCAGTGCTTTTTTTCTAGAAAAAAAGATGACGGAACTCACATCGTGTTAAGCTTTTAACAAGATGTGATATTCAATCTTAATTTAAATGAAATATAAAGCAGTTGTGGCTGTCACGGAGTAGCATAAATGAATTAAATATAATTTATCTTCAGTATTTTTTATTTTAGACATGATCAAATGTAAAATTAAACAAACAAATTAAAATATACAACCCAAGACCAAATATAAAAGTAAAAGTAAATTTCTAAAAACATTATATAATTTAAGAGAAGTTCATAGTGTTTTCCAACGTTTTGTCCAATTCTCGTCGAACAAATCGTCTCGACTGCTATCTTTGCTCTTAATATCTAAGGCCGATTGTCGTCCTCTAAGTAACCACAGATCAACATACTTTGAAGGATCGAAAAGTCTTAAAGATGGTCCGACGAGTCTGATGATTAAAAGTGCCGAATCTGTTTTAGTCTTCAACGAAGCTCTTGTTGGGGGTGATAATTAAATTTATAAGCGAAAATTCGCGTTCACATTCACTTGATGAAATGGGAATGGTATTCAGAGCACGTAACAAACGCAACAGTTTTTCTGGGTATGTCATATCGAAAATGTATTCACGGAATCCACGAATCATTTCTCTTTCACTTAGTTGCAGTCAGATTGACAAATTTCTAATTTCTGCCTCTCCGAATGTTAGCTGAGCATCAGTATCTTCATGCCAATGTTTTTGGTCAAGCACGCGAGCAAGTGCTAGCTCAACATCTTCGCTATCAAGCAACCTTTTTTCAAGTGACTCTTTCAATTTGGTATAAAATGTTTTTGGTTCAATAGGAGGATTATTTTTTGGAGTTTTTCGAAGTAAAACTCCACGAAAGCGAAGATCGCATACAGCAGCTGCAACACGTTTATAAAAGGGTCCAAAATTCTGTTTTCTTTCTTCAAAAACTTGTACAACTGCATTTATTTTTTGATTTGCCTTGTAAAGGTTCATGTCACTGTCTTGCAGGTCCAAACTTACTTCAGACAATTCTTGGAGAACGTCACACATCAATCCTAGATCCAATAAAAAGTGTGTAGATGTTAGTTTTCTTCTTAAGCCATCATAAGTACATTTATCGTTTTTATCTCTCCTAGGATCATGCATCTCATCTTTAAAATGATGCACTTAGAGATTCAAAATTATTCCACAGAGACTGAACCAAAACTGAACGGAAACTAGATGACACCCATCGAGTACTTAAAATTCTTCTAATTTTCAGCAGCTCAACCTCTAATGATTCTGCACATAAATGCAACTCTCTGGAATGAACGATTTCTTTAAACACTTTTTCTCATTTCTTCATTTACATGATTCACAATATTAATACATGCATTTATTGAATGAAGAATACGACCCATTTCAATTCCATTCAGTTCTTGCAGATCAATTTCACTTTCAAAATTATGGAATGATTGGTTTTCCTTTGCTACTTTATATGCAGTTCGAAACATTTTTACGGTTATTTCTTTTTCACGAGATAATGATTTTAAAAATACCTTTTTAACAGTCTTTTTTTTCGGCTTCACAACCAATTTTTAACACTGCTTTATGTGCATCAGATTCTCTGTGATCGATTTTTTTTTCGAAGTGAGCTCATCTGTAGCTTCCTATCTTTGCCAGAATATGTAATCTCATTGTTGTCCCATTCTTTGGAAATTTTCATTCCCATCTTTGTTTCACTTCCAAGAGGTCTAACTTTTCTGCAAGGCGTACAGCCAAGTTTCTTTTTGTAAATATACATCCATTCATTTTTCGAGCAAAAATCATTTTTTTGATCTAATGTCCAGCAATTCGGCCAGTCATTTTCATTTTGACCTTGCTCCTCAAGATTAGCTTGAGATGATTCGAAAACATCAACTGGCACTATTATTTCCGTATTTTTTGACGTCGTATCTGTTATTATTCTGGGCTTTTTATTAATGGGACCGGTGGTTGAGAAGTCATTGGAAATCTTTTTCATTTTCAAACTTGGGGGTCAGACTTTTACATTAAAAAGTAAAAAAAAAAAAAAAATGCTTAAAGGATATGAAAATAATGACGTTAAATTTACGTCAATTCAATAAAGATATTTTTTAGATAAATAAGTGTTTTACCGAAAATCTTACGCATGTTGTCCACACGTCCATACAGCCACAAACGTAGATGCTAAGTAAATAAATAAATAAATCTCTCTAAGGGAGATTTATTTATTTATTATAATCTATTTAGAGCCTTAGTAGATGCTAATGGCGTGAGTTTGCGTGTTATGTACGCGCGAACATAATTTCAAAAATTACTTTTGAAAAATTGAAAAAAACTATAAAAAAAATAGGTTCCGGAACGCCGTTCCGGTGCGTTACGCCAGAAAAAAAGCACTGATAATACCTACATAAATAAATAGAAAAAACCCAGAAACGCTATTCCAGAACAAAAGAACGCTTGCCGAGAGAAGCACAGCACTCAAGCACAGCATTTAACCAAATACTTGGAAGAACAAAAATGCTTATGATAATCAACAGAAGTTGAAACAAATAAACAATAACATGACATAAGTCTTTTCATGTGCTAAAAGTAACTTGTAATAGAGTAACAACTATGCTGTTACTCTATTACAAGAGTAATCGAATTATTGCAATCGCAAAAGATAAACCTGGGAAGAAGATATTTTATCTTCTTCCGGGTTAATCCATTGATATGCATGAATCATTTTCGGCTGCTAGACTGTTCGGTGCAAGAAAGATGTATACAAGAAAACCTCGCTTAATGCGAATTCCATATGCGTGATTGAGTGAATGATACTATTTTCGCTTTAAGCGGAAAATAGTATCATTCACTTATCAGTTAACGCGATTTTTGTTACGTTATGCGAAATTTTTTGTCGCCAATCTGCAGCGAACGGAAAAGCTGGAAGTCATTAAGAGACATGAAAGTGGCGGTAGTAATACAATGATTGTGCTAGACCTGGGATACAGCGAGTTTAAACTTTGACTATATAAATAAGTGCAAAGAATACAAAGAACAAGGAAAAGTTGCTGCTACTGCTTCTTTAATCCTGCAGATCACCCGAAATAGAAGCCATTTAATGATCGAGATGGAGTGTCTTCTATAACTCGATTAAGGGTTATAACCAAAAAGAATACCTCTTAGTACAGAGAATATTCCGGCAAAAGCTCTCAATGTTTTTACCTCATTGAAAGAGACCAAATTTCAAGAGGAATGGAAGAGCTTTACTGTGAGTTTAGGATGATTTCACCGTTTTAAAATCGAACTGGGCTGCATAACGTAAGAATAACTGGGGAATCTGATACTGCTGGAAAAGATTCTGCCGCCAAGTTTCTTGAAGAATTGCAAAGCATAATTCAGGAGGTTGGTTTTGACGATCGGCAAATATTCAACGTCAACGAAATTGATCTCTTTTGGAAGCGTATGCCAACAAACTTCCCTAGCTAAAACTGAAGCATCTCACCAGGATACAAAAATATCTAAAGATCGTCTTACGCTTTCATTAAGAGGCGATGCAGAAGGCGACTTTAAACTCAAGCCTATGTTAGTTTAGCGTGCGCAAAACCCGAGATCTAACATTATTGAAGAAATCAGCAATTGGAAAAGAACTTGATTTAATGAACTGGATAATGAAGATGTGAGAAACTTGCTCGATTCCCATTCAGAACATTTAAGCGAGAATGATCTCCTTCAAGTAGAAGAACAGAGTACATATGAAGAAAAAAATGATAAGGAGTACGAACAAGAAGAGAATGTTACGACTAAGAAGCTAACTGCAAAAGAACTTGAGCCAGTTTTCAATCACACTTAGCATGCTAAGGAAATTTTGTTTGATGCTGATCCTGATATGGAATGAAGCTTTGAATTCCGCCGAATTCTTGATAAAGCTATCGGAAATTGCATGGCCAGATGAAAAAGTCGAGCACGATTCAAATATCTTTATTTATTTATTTATTATTATTTCTTTTTTTTTTTTTGTAAAAAAGTAGCTCAATCAAATGTTTAGACATTAAATAAAATTTTAAACAATTGATTTTTATTAATTTTGATGATTTTATCCTCTAACATAGCATTTACTGTAATATTGTTTTCCAAATTTACGCTACCTGATGGATGAATTATAATTATTCCTATTGTTTATTGTCTTCACTTAATGTGACTTCGCTTAGCGCGCATTAATTGATGGATTAATTAATCGCATTAAGCGAGGTTTTCCTGTAAGCAGCTTTGTTCCTTTATTATTATTATTATTGTTATTAAAAAGATGAAGCATAATATAGTTCCATTTCAATATATAGTTCACTAAGAGACATGTATGAGGGCATACTCTTCTTGAGGAGTATCAAAAGCAATAGACTTCTTAAGAATCTTGCACATTCTTAAGAAAATAATGATGATGGGTTTCTTGTTCCATTTTGTTCCCAACTGTAATAACTGCTCAAGCTTCTTAGAGAAGGTACAGTTCAAATCTTGTATAACGAGGCATGATGGTTTCTAGTGAAATTTTGATTTGGTTTATATCTCCAGTCGAGGAAGTGAAGGTGTTCTTGTTAGAGAAATACTTTGAATCATCAGAACTATGGATGATGATCCTTATTAGTTATAGAAAATTTTCACTTTTGGTAAATTAACGTTTCATTTAGAGATGAGCTATATCAAAAGATTTGGGGAAAAAGTAGTGCAGCAATTTCGTTTTTGGAAAACGTGATTTTGTTTGGATAAAAGTTTATTTCTCTCTCTCTCTCTCTCTCTCTCTCTCTCTCTCTCTCTCTCTCTCTCTCTCTCTCTCTCTCTTATTGAAAAGAAATCATTTGTTGCTTATAGTACCACATTAAGGATGAGTCACAATAAAATGTAGGTAACATAAAAAAAAGCGAAAAGTTGGTGATCTACAGAGCAAATGTTTTAGGGAAATTTTAAGAAAAGAGCAAATCTAACAATAATGGAATATACCTGTTGGAAATAAGAAACGTCTCATTGACTATGTTACTATTGACAGCGATATCTTCACCGTTTCATAATATAAGAGATTTGAAATAGGGAGTGATCACCATTTAGCTTTGAGAGGGAGGAAACTGAATATAATGTTGAAATGGAAAGTGTGTAAGAAAGTTTTAAAAAGAATTAAAGTCGAATAGCTTTCAGAGGTGAACTTGAGACTCAAATACACAAGAAAAAAAAAACAGTTTTGAAAACAAGAATCAATCATTAGAGACTTAATGGCAGACTCTCAAGAGACATTGACCAATTCATTCCAGAGAGACATGTCATGAAGTTTTTTTTTTTTTTCCCAAGGATAGAAAAATACGAATTTCGATGCTGACTCTGTGAACGAAGAATACGAAAGCGAAGGAACGTGTAAAGGTGACAAAAGCAAAGTAGACTTTGGTTATAATATCGAAGACAGATATCATGGAAGTTGCTGAAAAAGCATGTGAATGTAAGAATTGCAGAGGAATTTCCCTACTGAATGTTCCAGGTAAGATTTATCATGCATACGTGAGAAGAAGGTGAGAAAAAGTATGTGGAAAAAACTTGGAGTTCTCCAAGTTTGTAACCCAGTTTACTGTTCAGCAGACTGGGTTCAGGCTAAACAGAGGATGTCAGGATCAGATATTTCACTTTAAGATAAACAGTTGCAAAATCATGGAAATATAACAAGGATCTATATTTAATTTTTGTAGAGCTGGAGAAAAGCTGTTCAGAATGCTATAATTATATGGTGTAAATGGGACATTATATCGGGCAATACACAGTTTATATTTGTGTTGTAAGTCAGCAGTTAGAACCATGAAGAAGGTATAAAATTCTGACATAGAACCAGTACGATATGTCATCGCCACTGTTATTCATCATTTCTGAGGATTTCATTTTGAAGGAAAGTGTCCTTAAACCTGATATTGTAATTGAAGATGTTACATCAGCTCTTTATACAAACGATATTATTCTCTTAAATAAATCGAGTGCAAGTCTTCAGGATTCTTTGATTAGACTGAATAACTGTTGTAACATTGATGCAAAAATCAGAAGAAAAAAAAAGACAAAAATCCTTGAAAATGGGCAGGAACATGGCATATATCAACTATATCCTGAATGGAGAACCTATAAAACCAGAGTAAAATATTTCATCTACTTCGGCGCATTTTTAGAGAGGATGGCAAACTAAATATGGAAATAGACAATAATAAGCAAAGTTGGTATGGTGGCGAGCTAATTTCATAAATTTATATCCAATAAGAACGAAATTAGCCAAAACACTAAAGTAGCTATATATATGTGACAGTGTTGAAACCGATTTTAACATATGGATCTGAGAGCTGGGTTAGAAATGAGCACTTGATCAAAGGCTAGATGGTATCCGGAGAGTTTACCGAAAACAATTTATTACTATTACTATTACTATTACTATTATTACTACGTGACACCTCCAGGGAATCCAAGGACTCATCGTGGGAGGGCACACTACTCTACTTCGCTAAATACATCTCATCCTCTCCACTACTACTTAATTCTCCAACTACGACACTACTACTACCATCAACACCGTCTATCACCCATCATCACCACCAACAATAGTATTTTTTGTCTGTAAATTGCGTGTATGTTCTGAAGGCTGATTTGTCTGTATGCGGGATGAAAAACACGGGTTTCCGGGAGAAAAAAACCCTGCTATCACCGTATGAGATCGGCTAACTCACCTTCAACTAAAAAAAAGTCCATATAAGGATTCCCCTCGTCACGACGACAATCGAAGGGCTCAATGTTCCGTTGTTCTTCCAATTGCGCTACGGTGGCTTTTAAAAGGCAATTGATCGAAAGACAATTCCCCGAAAAAGCAATTCACCAATCAGCAGTTAATCGAAAACTCTTTTGTGGGCCAGCGTTTTCTAATAAATTTCATTAGCATATTATAATAAAATGCATTATGATAAAAATAATAATAAGCAACCCGAAAATTTTGCTGATAAATGTCTTGTATCAGATTCCAAATTACAATTTACGTACGGAATATTTAGTAACTTTCTTAACAGTATTTCTGAATCGTCACAACAAAAGATGGATTGATAAACATCCTAAAATCGATAACGTTAGATTCTGACATACAAATCATTATTACGAATTAAGATACCAAAGCAATTTTCAAATTAAAAAATAAAAACAGACAAATTCAAAGTAGAAAAAAAGGAGTCATGATGTACGGTAAGAAATAGGCAAAAGCATAGCCCAAAAACCAGATCTGCAAATAAACTACACGAAATCAACCTTTAAATATGCAGCCGATGTTGTTATTCTTGCAGAATATAGAGCACAACTGGAAAATATATAAAATTTTAGATGAAGATATAAAACTTTTGGAATGAAAATCAATCTAAGAAAAACAAAAAGAACGAAAACAGGAAGAGAAGGAAAAAATTTCAATAAATTAAAAAAAATCATATACTTGAACAGGTAAAGCAATTCAAGTATCTTGGAAGGCTCATTACTCATAACGTCGACTACAGAAACAGTATACAGAATACAGACTTAATATAGGATTGTCTAATATGAATCAATTAAACATAAATTAAGCAAAATATGAAAAAATAACAACATTTCAAACACCCTCAAACTAAAATTCTATAAAACCATTACTATACTTACGGTAACATATGGAGCTGAGACACGGAGACAGTCAGAAAGAAATACAGAAAATGACAGCATTCGAAATGAAATGGTTAAAAGAAATCATTGACTCACTGGTCAGCAAATAAAACAAATAAGCAGTTAATTACGAATTACTACAGAAAAACAACAATTAAGATGGTTTGGACACCTGCAGAAAATGTCTTCTTAGAAATTACTTAACATAGCCTTGAACGAAATCATTGGAGGAATAATCATCAGTGATTAGGGATGCTAAAGGCATTTTTTTTATTAATGATCCTGAAAAGGGTAAAATAATAACTGGGGAATATTATTCCTATCTTTTAACCAGACTAGACGAAAAAATTCGTGAGAAAAGACCTGGTTTGCAGAAGAAAAAATCATCGGCTCCTTCTGACTTCTATCTCTTCCCAAAACTAAAACTTTTCCTCGCTGGTCAGCGTTTTTCTTCGAATCAAGAGGTGATTGCAGCTGTTGATGGGTATTTTGCAGATCTCACTGAGAACCGCCACAGGAACGGGATAATGGCGCTGGAATAAATGTATTAGTCTTAAGGGAGATTATGTTGAAAAGTAAAAATTATATATATATATATATATATATATATACGCACACACATACACACGTACATACATACATACATACCTTTTAGCTTATGTGTACGGTCATGGAGTACAGCAAAAAAGCCATCGATGGGGAGGGTGTGTCGATGAATGGATTGGGCACAAAGGTTGTTATTAACCATATTTGATTAATTCTAGCATATGCTGTTTATTTCAACAAGGTATTATTTGATATTATTTGTGCATATATGTCACGAGTTTTTAAACATCTTTATTCAGAAATTGGTCATTTTCAACTATCAAGCATACTGTGCACTTATTACTGCATTTGTCTACTTCCCCCCCCCCCCTCCTTTCAGCATGATACATTTCTTCAGCTTCTTAATTAGGAACGGATACCAGTCGAGTATAAGTAAGGTTAACTTCAAAAACAGTCACCAATGCTCTACTATTTAAATTTCCGTCTAACCGACGGCATAGGTGACTAGTCGCAGTTATGTTTTTTCTACAGGTACACACAGGTGTCACGGCGCCTTTCGTCGATGATAAATTGCTTAGAGAATGGAGGTGACAAGTGGGGGATTGTCTGGTGCACGTTTTACAGTAAACGGTATAAAACAGTGGCAAACTTTTGCTGCTGAAGCGGTGATTTTTAACCTTCTAGTCTTTTCCAGCTTCCCTGCCGTGATTTCCCAGGAGACTACTAGGATTTTAATGTGATTGTTGCTAGGATAGAAAAGCACTGCACAAGGCCCTACACAGAAGGGCAACAGATTGGAGAGACCGAGCAATGGAGCGAGAAAACAAGCAACTGAGGAGAATTTGGTAGAAAATTAAAGGAAGGGTATGGTTAGACAGCCAAAATCATGGGATGTTTGCCTTCGGTTTACGAGAGAAGCGTAGTGGGAAGACTAAAGGTAATAGCAAATCCAAGACAAATATTTTTGTTCTTACCGTTTATTACAATTCACAACTAACCAAGAGGAAAGGCACAATTTTTGAATCATGAATTATATACACTGAAAACAGTGACAATTTAGTTCTTCAAAGGAATAAATGAAACATGAGTGATTATTCCCAAGGATAATGAATACGTTGGTTGGAATTATAGTATCGTATATGCTTACTCTTATGTGATTAAATATATCATAAGTTTCAGTAAGGAAATACCGTGAGTAGACATATTACTAACTATTATAATAAGGGAATTAACTCACGTAAATTATTCTTTATTCGTAGAATAAAGAATAATTTACGTGAGTTAATTCCGTTATTATAATAGTTAGTAAATATATCATACAGATATGTTTATTAGTCATATCAGAGTATAGTCGATCAATCTGAAAGACTGGCTAGTTATATCGTTGAGGTTTGTATCGGTTATGTTGATTCAGCCAATAATGATTGCTAGCAATTACAGAATAATAATAATAATTGTTTATTTTTGCGAAAGACTCTACCGTACTTTTAAGATGAAAATATGTCTTATGTTAATGTATTGACGAGAATTAGTTTAGTAATTTCTCTGCAAATACTTAAAGATAAATAAAGAATTCTGTGCAGAGAAATAAAAAAAAAAAATGAAATCAGTTTTATTATTGATTCATTCTCTAACATTCAAAACTAAATTTTTTCGTAATATTTATAAATAACATTTCAAGACAAAATAATCATTGAATTTTAATTTATAATAAAAATAATGCATTTATGATAGATTGCAGGGAACTTTCGATTATTTGGCATAATGACGGAGAATAAGATAAAGGGGGGGGGGGTCTCACCAGTGAGCAATGAAATTTATCTCTCACCTAATGACATTCACAAGCATCCATGCCCATGACAGGATTCGAACATGGATAAGCTAACCACTCGGTCAACCAGGCCTGTAGTTATTTTCTTTCAAAAAAAAAAAGAAAGAAAGAAACTAAGGGTAGTCAGTCTTGAACCAAGGCCAAATATATCTCCACACCGTCTGAGAACTGTATTCATAAAATCTCCCTTCAGTATTTAAATGAAAGAAAATTTGAAAAGGGGTCATTTCTGAGAGCCAACCAGTTGAAACTAATTTCGTTCTTTATCCCTTGAAACCGTTTATAAAATTAGCCTATAAATGCTCAGACTATAAATGCTATTTTAATTCAGCACAGAATTCCCTCTCCGTATAACTAGGAGTTTACTGATGACAGCCTCTGTAACTTAGTTGGTATTAACAGTGCGATTTGGTTGGAAACACTTGAGTCCGAATTCCGTCTAGAACTAGAAGAAGAAGCATTATTATTATTATTATTATTATTATTATTATTTTGAATGATAATAAACCTTTTGAATACAGAAAAACTTACAAACTACAACAGCCTGAAAAGAGCTCTAAGGATATACTATGAACAAGAAACACGCACCCTAAATACCATATAAACTTAATGAAACACAATATATTCGTTCAGGCTTCCCGTTCAGCGACGCATCAAGACACACGCATCGCGTGCGTGCGTGCGTGTGTGTGTGTGTGTGTACTTGCGTGCGCGAATTTCTCAATCAACGGCTGCAGTGGAAATCAAACCTATTAAACATATATTTGATTTCGTAGCTTCCCAACACAGCAAACAAACCAATAAATAATAACTAACTGGTGTCATCCTCAGATAAACTTAACAAATAAGTTTCGATGATGAAAGCTGAGAAATTACATCTCATCCAAGATCAATAAAAAAAAAAAAAAAAAAGAAAAGAAATCCAAATCCATAATCACATTTAAGTGCTGTAGTTACACCGCTTAAATATACCTAGTAAATCAAAATTGTAAATATATATAACTCATTGTTAAATGAATAAATGCTGTATTATTATTATTATTATTATTATACAGGGGAAAAAAAGAAAAGAAAGAAAAAAATCTGTACGAATTTCATTGTTATATAAAAAAAAACAGAATTAAACCTTGCAAATGTGTAATCTTATGTGTCGTAAATATGAAATCACAATATGTAATCATAATTTTAATAATAAAAAAGGATTGATTTTTTTAAAAGAAAAATATGTAATCAAGTATGTATCATATGCAATCAAATGCATGTAATGTATGTATCATATGTAATAATAAAAAATGTAATAATATGTACTAATAAAAATATGTAATAATAAAAAATTATTTTTATTATTTTAAATCTGAAGGTGTGTTGACTGGTATCATGCGGTGATTGAAAGATTTTTCTGCCAGGAAGCTGGGATTTTTCATCCCTCAAAACAGGAAATTCAGTCTGAAGAACACATGCTATTGACAGTATCAACACTGACCGCATTGTCTTACTAGTTTCGGCCATAATCCCAGATAAAAACAGCAGCAACAACGACTGTATATGAATTAATAAATTTAAGATTATAAATTTTTATAAATGTATAGTATAAGTTGGGGAGGGTGTTTGTGTAGCTTTATGGCAACATTTCATGTTCTATAATATTAGACATCCAGAAGAAAGATCGTTACATGTTCGATTCTAATCGCTGACTAGAATATCTCACACTTCGAAAAAAAAGCCTAGGAAAAGTTCATCTTTCCTAGAAAAATCCCCATTTGCCTAAACCAAAATTACAGTTCCATATCGCTGGTGTACGCAAATAGGGATTTTTCGCCAGAAACTTGGTTTTAAAACCTGCAACTTAGAAAAATCGACCGCAGAACTTACACACTCACACTATTTCAGAAAACAATACCAGTTAGGGTTAAGACTAATGAGATGGCAGCAGTTGTATACCGCATTTTCTTGACTGTTAAGGAAGGGAGGGACGGCCACCATCGATATATATATACAGGGTGTTCGGGATAAATTTGACAGTTTCGTAAGGAAAAAGAAAATCTTCTTTGTATCTATTAAATTTAATGAATTGACAAAAAAACATTACAGGCAGAGTTAATTACAATACTATCAACAAGATTTACTCAAAATAACCACCATTAGCGTCGATCACAGCTTCAATTCTGCTTCGGAACCTCGAACAAGCTGATGCTACAGTCTCCCTGGGAAGGGCCGCAAAAACTGTTTTAATTTTATCCATTAACTGGGCTTTTGTATTACTGGAAGTGCGATTGGTGTCTTTTTCAACTGCGCCCCATACAAAATAATCCATGGGGTTAAGGTCTGGGGAGTTTGGAGGCCAAACATTTGGACTGGTGAAGTCGTAGAAATTTTCAGACAACCATTTTTGACTTTTCCCAGAGGTGTGGCAATGGGCCGAATCCTGCTGCCATACATACGGCCTACCATTGGCTACCCTTGTTATCCAGGGCTTGACTACAGTTAGCAACTCCACGAACAAAGCCCGAATTCCAATGCCAGGGTTCTTCAACACCTGTTCCTGCAGATTTGCGAGGAATTCTGCTGTACGAACGCAATCAGATCGTCTGCTATGGATCTTTCTTCTTGCTACATCCTCGTAGTCACCATTGCAAGTCTCTAGTTCATGCCTGATTGTTTTTACTGTATTCAGGGAGCATTGGGCAGCAGTCGTAATATCCTTATTTTGATGGCGGGCACGAATCATCATGATACAAGTTATTCTCTTCCATGATTCAGGTGGGTTCCAGCTATCCATCCTTTCTGACATCTTGTATATGAATGAAGAAGGGTCCAAACTTTTAAATGAAGAGAAGTGTGTGTTAATACATGTAACTTACGGAAAAATATAATTAATTATAAATATGTCAAATTTATCCCGAACACCCTGTATATATATATATATATATATATATTAGGATAACCAAGCAATTTTATATGCTTGGTTATTTTAGCACCTAATCCCAAGTATGCAAACAATTAAGTTTGCGCCTGAAACAAAGTTCAAGTCTAAAGATGGTACAACACCAGGGCAACTCATTGTAAAGGTGGGTAAAGCTTTGATCACTATTCTTAGTATTTTCCCATAATGTAAAGCACATCTCACTAGAAGATGTATACTGCAATGCATTATGGGTGGGGTCACTACCCAGACCGGTTTCAACCTTTTTTGAGGTCTCCTCAGTGAGTAGCTAGACCCTAAATACCAAGGTTTTAGTAATACAAAGCCTTATCAACTTTACCTATATAAGTTGCAACAAGGTGTATTAAGTTTTAATAAAAATCTCTGGAGGAGATATTGATGGGAATAAATTTTTAACTTGGGTATATTGTATATTAGGATAACCAAGCAATTTTATATGCTTGGTTATTTTAGCACCTAATCCCAAGTATGCAAACAATTAAGTTTGCATACTTGGGACCCCCACCCATAATGCATTGCAGTATACATCTTCTAGTGAGATGTGCTTTACATTATGGGAAAATACTAAGAATAGTGATCAAAGCTTTACCCACCTTTACAATGAGTTGCCCTGGTGTTGTACCATCTTTAGACTTGAACTTTGTTTCAGGCGCAAACTTAATTGTTTGCATACTTGGGATTAGGTGCTAAAATAACCAAGCATATAAAATTGCTTGGTTATCCTAATATACAATATACCCAAGTTAAAAATTTATTCCCATCAATATCTCCTCCAGAGATTTTTATTAAAACTTAATACACCTTGTTGCAACTTATATAGGTAAAGTTGATAAGGCTTTGTATTACTAAAACCTTGGTATTTAGGGTCTAGCTACTCACTGAGGAGACCTCAAAAAAGGTTGAAACCGGTCTGGGTAGTGACCCCACCCATAATGCATTGCAGTATACATCTTCTAGTGAGATGTGCTTTACATTATGGGAAAATACTAAGAATAGTGATCAAAGCTTTACCCACCTTTACAATGAGTTGCCCTGGTGTTGTACCATCTTTAGACTTGAACTTTGTTTCAGGCGCAAACTTAATTGTTTGCATACTTGGGATTAGGTGCTAAAATAACCAAGCATATAAAATTGCTTGGTTATCCTAATATACAATATACCCAAGTTAAAAATTTATTCCCATATATATATATATATATATATATATATATATATATATATATATATATATATATATATATATATATATATATACTACAACTACTCTACAACTCTCCATCTCCACTACTCAAGCCACCAATTACAGAACCGCAAGTATACCATCATCACCAACGCCATCTACTGCCCACCATCCAGGGCTGACCCCAGGAATTTTGTCGTCCCGTGCAATAGCATATTTTCCCGCTCCTTCCCCCTAAAAAACCTCTTTTAACGACGTTTTAAAAGCCATGATGTTAAGCCAGGCTTCAACATGTCTGATAATAAGTTCTGAATAGGAGCATTAACTAATGAAAATTCATAAGTTAATGAAAAATGATCATAAACAATATTTTTTACAGAGAGAGAGAGAGACAATTAACCCTTTAACGGTGGAATTTTGTTATGAAAATGTAATTAAAATCAAGCGAAGATGAGTATACTCGACAAACACAGAGTAAATGCATCTGGTGTAAATTAACTTTTAATAATTATGGCAATTATTAAAAGTTAATTTATTTGAAAAATGAATAATTTTATTTCTCCAATATTCATTAATATCACAAATACTATCAAGACAACCTAAAAAATATTGTTTTTTAAAAACCATGAAAAATCCACGAACATAGAAAAAAGTATAGCAATTTGCGGTACGATTATAGTTAATATAAATAGGATTCGACGTGCTAAAAAACACTACAAATTAGGAGTGCATTGTGCGATCTATTTTAAAAGTTTTTCGTGGAGTTTTCATTATTTTCTGGGGAAAATTAGGTGCCGTTTGCACAGTTCTCACAAGAAATTATTTGAATTGCGTGCAATGGCATATCTTGCTTCGTATACAACATTATTTTCATAAAAAAAATGCAAAAATCATTGATCATTAGATTCCTTTATAACAATAAGAGTAATATATTTTTAAATTTTTACTAAAATTTTAATTTTTGTCACAAAGGGTAATTTATTTTTTCACATGACGAGTATACTCGTCATTACCCAAAACAGCGAGTTCTAAATACTGACGAGTATACTCGTCGAACACCGTTAAAAGAAAGAGAGAAAATAATGTATTACTTTTAACTTACATGTAAGTAATGCTCATCACGTCATGTAGAATGAAGACCTGCTAAATCACAAACACGTAATGGTAAATAATTTTTTTTTTAGATTTTAGAACACGTGTCATGTGTCTTAACATTAGTTATTTTACATTTTCACAGTTAAAATGCAAACCTGTTGTTTAAAACTTTCATATTCGCACAATCACAAACAAGGCCAGTATCTTCAGTTTTGAAGTCTTCCAAAACTATAAGCTGTAGTTTTGGAAGACTACGCCCGCTGATTGAGAAAAAACAGCGTCCGCATTTAAAGTGTCGTTGAAGATTGCTTCAGGACCAGCTGCATTCCCTGGGTTCACGGTCCAGGGGTGTAGTCCTAAAAGAAATAGTGGAAACAAAAATCGAGAGCACGAAGTGCGGCATCATCATCATCATCATTATTATTATTAATATTATTATTATCATACAAAACAGTCAATAAAGTATATAACAATAAAGAAGATACTGATTATTATGTGATACTATCATTAATATAATATTACTATGTAACATGAAAAAAAATGTAATAAATTATTCTTATTATTAAAAAATTATATAAATAACGAGTTTACATTGTATGTTTGTTAGAATTAGGAAATATAATATTTTAATTGCATATGTGTAAATACTGTTGTATAATCACTTTCTCAAACTTTGAAAAAAAAAATTGCAAACTACAACATGTAATATTATATAACTTGTGTAACTCTGAACTATATAATTGTAAATTATTACTGTGATTTTATTTTAAAAAATAGCAAAAAAACTATGTTATCATCATTATTATTGAAATCTCATTATATGTAGCACTTAGTGCTGAACCTTGTAAAATAATATACTAAATGTTACTCAAGATGATCATTGTAAATGTGTAAATATTTGAGAGATCAATAAAAAAAATAAAAATAAAAAATATTATTATTGCGACGGCCATATGGCAGAGAGATTGCCTTGTTTTCCTAAACGAAAATGACAAGAGCGGCAAGCTGCTATATTTTGACCGAAAGCTGGAAATGCATTATAAGTCTCATTATTATAATTCTTTTAATTTATTATAATGAATTGAAAAATTTTGATAGTTTTAAAAAAGTACCAGGGCATCGCCCTGGCCCGACTATACCCCAATGTAAAACACGAAAAGACACAGTCATCACATCAATTTTAGCACTGCAGTGCGGACTGATCGGATTCTCTCTTACAAATAAGAAACAACCGAAATCGCACAAAATAACGACCATTGTCACGTCGTACAAAATTTCAAATTAATTCAATCATTCTGAAATTTTATATATTATCTAATCTTGTAAATTTATATTCATTAAGAATATGTTAGTGTACTTTCATTAAGCAATTTTGATAAAAATATGCATGTATTTTAACCTCAGGTCAAGGTCAACAATGGAATCGGAAATAAATGCAAGATGTTCTGCTATTGTCACGTCGTCCATATTAACACTGACAGTGCGATGTTAAACGCAGCATAATACTACATTATTTTAAATGATTATGATTTTTAAAAAGTATATAATACAATGAAGTTTTATTATGTAAAAATTTAACTAACGACATCCTGAAGTCTGCTTTCAGCAGAGAAGGAATAAATTACTTTTTTTATGATTTATTTTTCGTATAGTTGAGGCCAATTTTGCGGTCCTAGAAAACTTTTCACTCAGTGCAACTGCACCTGTTTCACCGGCCCTGCCAACCCCCCCCCCCTCTCCCCCAAGTATTTTCGCAGACAATCACTAAACGTCCATGCCCAAGGCGGGATTTGAATCCGCACCCGCAGCCTTGGCTCTATAATAGCAAAAAATCGCAGAAGTTTATTGAGTGTTTTTAACTAAATATTGTTTGCATTTCGCTTAAAAATCTTAAAAAATTCTTCAAATTACTGACATAAATTTAGAAGGTAGGATATATCGTTTTCTTTTCTTCCTTTCTTTCCTTCCACATCTAAATTGCAACCAATCTTCTGCTTGACCTACTTTCCTTTCTCTACGACTCTGTCCCCAATTTTAGTGTAACTGTGAGAAAATTATTAAAAAGATCTTATTAAAGGTCCCTTTAACAATTGTTTAAGTTGTTTAACGCAAGAAATAACTACATTCCAGCGATCGAAATCGATGGAAAGATGCTTTTTGCAGAGGAAGCCACTCATTACAATTTCTTCCCTTCATTTTTAATCCCGTTAAGATGAATTCTCAGTAGATACGTCAGAAAAATCCATATTCCCAATTTACTCGAAACGGATCGAACAGTACGACCTGTAAACATGTTTGCAAACTTTACGAATCCTTCCTCCCCACGTTTTTTTTTTTTTTTTTTTTTTTTTTTGGAACTGCGATGTAATTCTTGTATGAACACGACAAAATATGATACAAGCACATTCCAAATTTGATGGAAATCGGCGGAATAATGTGCCGCCCGATTGAGGCGTCTGTGTAAAAATCTGTGCATTTTAAGTTTTTCGTTTTTTTTTTTTTTTTTTTTTTTTTTTTCCAAAATGAGTTTTAATTTTTTAAAACTAAAAATTTTTTCTTATCAGTTGTATACAACACATTAAATTTGGCTGGCATTATCCAGTTGAATACCTCTCTCGAAGAAAAGTGAGGGATCGATAATATTTCGCACAGAACTGAAGTTACAGCAGGTCTAATTTCGTCCCTACAGGATTCTTGTGATAACATTAGTCAATAACTTGGAACAGGGTGCTGTCGAGGTCGTGAATAAATATATTATTATTATTACTATATGCATATCTTCACGGAGTCGAATGACTCATCGGGGGCGATCCACACTAACCATTATTCGCACATCTTTTCAAACTTTTCACCGTTGGGGAATTCACAACTACGATCTGGCAATCTATTCCACTTATTCATCACACCGCAAGCAAAGAACCTAGCCACACACACCTTTACTAACCACACTTTTACACATCTTCCAGGGATAACTCCTTGTTCTCTCTCTCTATTCGTATAGTGAAATTTTCTTTTGTGTCAGTCTTACAGAATCCCTTTAGTAACTTAAATATGTAGTTATAAATAAAGTTATACATAGAGCTTTCTAGATTAAAAAAAAACAAACAAATAAATTGTCTAACACCTTTTATTCCCCTTTGGGGAATAAAAAAGAAGACGATTTTGGAATTCGATGAGCTTAGCTGTTGTCAACAGATAAGCTTGTGATTACTTGATGATACAAGTATCGGAGATAGTGTAGTGTATAGCAACTACCGCCATCTAGTGATCCCAAACATAAAATCTCGTGCGTTTTCTGAAACTGAATAGATTCTGTCGAATTTTGTTAGGTGGAGGAGGGGGATTAAACCTCGAGTTTTCGGGACGAAAAAAAAAAAAAAACCTCTATACTGCTGTGCCAACGATTGACTAGTTCGGAAACCAGCCGAAAAAATCTGAAATATTCCTGTAGTCGTCAACTAGAATCGAAGCTGGAACGATGGGTGAGATGTAAATTCATTTACACATCATTGCAGGAGAGGAGTTCTTAGGATAAGTCATTAGACTGCTTGGAGGTGTCCCGTACAATAACAATAATACACAGTGATGCCCGCCTTACGACTATCCCCTCATAATACTTTTCAATTATGATCAATAACCATTTATACGACGTCGCATTCTCTGATATAATTATTAGAGAATGCGACGGTTTTAGCGACATTACGCAGCCTTGAATCAACCGATGCACAGTTTTCGTGAACTGTTTGTTTACGACATCGTTACTCATTACATCTATTTTTGTTTTGGTGTGAATTACAAACTGTTTATAACTATTATTTTATTTTATTTTTGTAAATAATGGCAGATAAATTCAAAGTAAGGGCGGCGTTCCAGCGAAAAGAAGAAATCGCGTAAATCTCTTACATTACATGCTAAGATCAAAATTATTTAATTTAGTGATGATGCTGTTTCAAATACTGAAATAAGCATTAAACTAAACTTACATTACTGTGGTCAGAGTTATTAAAAACACGTAAAGTGAAATGCTACATTCGTTATCCGTAAACATGACAACCATATTGCCATCATATTGACAATCAAATGGAAAAACTTTTAATGGATGTGGAACGATGGCCAAACTGGTTGGTGTGTTCCTTAAGCCAGGTGTATTGAGAATAATTTTTTCGTTTGCGAAAATTCATCTAAATATTTTGTTAGAGTAACTGACGTAAATTAATGCTTTATTTACGTTAATTCCTCACATATATATGACTGCTTAAAAAGGTTATTAAACCATTACATGCATCTAGAAGGGAAAAAAAAAATTTTAAAATAAATTAAAATAAATATATTACGTATTATTACGTAGAGAATGATGATAAAACATACAAATTTCTGCATTTACTTATAAGGATTACTTGTAGATATTATATTATATTATA
Organism: Typopeltis vanoorti; assembly: GCF_054136105.1. Lineage (NCBI taxonomy): Eukaryota > Metazoa > Arthropoda > Arachnida > Uropygi > Thelyphonidae > Typopeltis > Typopeltis vanoorti. Next base: position 47,811,835 of record NC_143552.1, read on the forward strand.
TTAACTCCCCAACAAGAGAAGAAATACTCAATAACTCACTAACACAATCATGCATTGATCATATCAACACACGGGCTCCCATTCATACATTTTTATTAATCAGTAATTAACAAAAATTGCCGATCACTACTTTGTCTCAACTTCGTTCTATTATGTTTCCTACCCCCCCCTCCCACCACCACAAAAGTCGAGAAAACTCGAATCATACTAAAAAGCATTGTCGATAACCAAGTAAAAAAATACAGACTGGAATTCCCTACTTAAAATAAACGATCCCGTAACATTATACGAGAATTTTCAACTAAAGTTCACAGAAATATACAAAAAAGCAACAAAACCTACACAAATGAGGCGACAAACAGACAACAATCCATGGATAAATGACCACATACTAAATACTATTACTGTAAAAGAAAATCTATGGAAAAAACTTAAAAAGTCCCAGTAACACACATTTACAAACCTTATACAAAAATACAAGAAATAAACTAACAACAAAAATTCGTAGGGCAAAAAGACGCTACTACTTCCAAAAATTCATGGAATATAACGACAACATTAAGCAAACATGGGCTACGCTCAACGAATTAGTAACCCGAAAAAAGAAAACTTCAGCACAAGATTTTATTGCAAAAAGCTTCGGTCAGGACACAAACCAAGAGGAACTAGCAGACTCATTCAACCATGCTTTCACAAACAACATCACACAACTCAAAAAAGACAAACTACCAACGATCAACAAAAAACTACTGACACAAAGTCAACAACAAGTGTATTTTCCACCCATAACAAAACAGGAACTGAAAGAAGCAATCCTACAACTAAAACCAAAGACCACTCCAGGAATATACAAAATAAGACTCACAGACTTTATAACACACTTTGAACAAATAAATCCAATACTTTTGAAACTCGTCAACATAATATTCGACACAGGCATTATTCCACAACAACTAAAAACTGCAGTAATTACGCCAATATACAAACACGGCAAAAGAAACGATACTCAGAACTACAGACCAATAGCTACACTACCAGTCACCTCAAAAATTCTAGGAAAAAATAACACACCAGACTACAGAACTATTTACAGAAGTACAACATCATCTCACAAAACCAATACGGCTTTCAGAAAACAAAAAGCGCCATTACTTTATTAGAAGACATCGCCGACACAATAAACAAAGCTCTCGACAAAAACAGTACGCCGTCCTTATACTGCTGGACCTAACCAAAGCATTTGACACACTTGAACATGACATACTACTCACCAAACTATACTCAATAGGTATAAGAGGAACACCGCATACATGGTTCAAGAACTACCTCTCAAACAGAACATAAGTAACAAAAATAGGTACATGTCACAGTCGGAGTATACAAGTAAAACACGGTGTACATCAAGGTGCCATATTATCACCCACTCTATTCAACATATACATTAACGATGTTCATAACATATCCATAAGAAGTCAGATATTTCAATACGCAGATGACACTGCACTACTAGCAATCCACACAGACATTAACACAGCTCTCTGCAAAGCACAACAAGACCTAAACGAAATCACAACATACTTCCACCAAAACGCAATTCTAATCAACGGCACCAAAACACAGATGTTGATAATACACAACCCAAGAATCATACGCCCCTCATCACAATCGATACATGGTCACACATACCGCTGCATTAACAACAAAAATACCTGCCAATGTTCCGAAATCAAACCTGTAACATACGCAAAATACCTCGGTCTATATAGATTCCCACTTAAATGAACAAAACATATACAATACCTACACACCAAACTCCGGATCATCGCAGCAAAACTCTTCCAAGTTAAACACATTATTCCACCCAACATAAAAAAAAAAAAATTCCTATATCACGGTATCTGCGAATCCCTACTCAGATACGGAATAAGTCTATGCAAATACATCAAACAGCCAACCTAACAAAATTAGAAACACTACACAGGAAAATCGTGTCAACAGTGATCTGGACACCTTACACGCAACAACCAATATCCGACAAGCACATGGCGATACACAGAATTCTGAGCACTAAAAACCTGAAACACTACATGACATTAACAAGGAATTACTTCAACATCACCTATCGAAACAACAGAGACACATATCGTATAACACGACCTACAACAACTCTCTACATCCCCACACCCTTCAACAACTCATACGGTTCTTTCGTGAGATCACATCAGATACCCACGCAACTCAACAACCTACCAAGAAAGTTAAAACACGTAGATAACTACAGAACATTAAAAAACGAACTCTGGAAAATATACCAACAAAGTTAAGAAACCATTAACGCTAATATACACATCACAAATCAGTAACATCCAATGCCTACATCCCATACATAAACAGTAGCAACAACACAAATAGTCAAGGCTAAATCCCACTCTCTTCATAAAAGCTAACCCAAGCTTCGAAGTAGGTGGGATTAACTTGCCTCACTCATCTACAAGTAATCCTTATAAGCAAATGCAGAAATTTGTATGTATAATCACTCTTTCTCAAACTTAAAAAAATAAAAATAAAAATAAAAATAAAATAAAAAATTATACAAAAAATTCTGTACAATCTTCATTGTTAATATTAGAAGAACATGTGTTGTAAATACATAATATAAAGGCAAATATTTTGCCTTTATATTATGTATTTACAACACATGGATTTCAATTCATTTCTATATTGGATTTCAATTAAAAATTTTATTTGAAATCCAATGTAGAAATTGCAGCACTTACTTCTGAACTCTGTAAAATTGTAAGTTGCAATGTCACTCAAGATGTTTATTGTATGTATAAATATTTTAGCAATCAATAAAAAAAAAATATTATATTGAAAACTTGCCAAAATGATATGTACAAACAGTTTAGAAATTAATAAAAATATCATATTAATATCACTATTCTGATTTCATTACTTATTTAATTACTATGGATGTATCTTATTCTTTTCTAATACCTGTCAAATTTCTAAAAATTCCAATAATCTACAGAATAATCTTAGTCTTGAATATTTTGGCTTAGTAGAATTTCTCTTTTCTCATCCCGACGTGCTTACTTAAAGTATAAAAAAGTGATTTGTTATGCAAGTTTGAATTATTAGAACATAGAAGCTGTTGGTTCATTCAGCCACCAGCGACGTCTGTCCATGAAAAATGGGTTATAAATTTAAATAACTAACCGTGCTTTTATAAGGGATAAATTAAGTGTATTTTCAGAAGGTCTAGATTTTGCAGTAACACCTTGTCGTCTGTATCATTTACACTTTACGTTAGGTATGGAGAAAGGTATTAGGGAATAACATACAGTTGACGTAAGAAGCTAAGAGTTGAGATTGCATAGATTCTGTATAAAGCTACCCCCCCCTCTGAATATTTTTGTTTTATCTGAATCAAAAGCACTCCGTTCTTTACGCCAAAATAATAACATTGTAATAACGAAAAAACTGTAATCTATGTGGAGCATTTGAGTTTGCTGTCAATCCCCCCCCCCCAAACTATATATAAAAGGAATCACGTGTAACCAAGAACAATAACTCATTCGTATTGCATAATACAATGTAAACATAAAAATTTTGTTTCTCGCAGTTGCACAGAATTTATGTTAATTTTTCAAATCGACTAGATATATTCTCAGAACGTTCAACATTCCCTGATCTGGTTCCAGTGCTTTATATTAGCTTCGTTTCTTAAGAGATTACATTGTTAAAGATTGCTGGGAACAAAAGTTAAGTTTCCTGAATAAGTAAAGCATCTTGTCTGAAGTTTAGATGTTTATCATATTTTAAGCAATATCATCACACGTAAACTATTTAACGTAGTGCCTTTGCAGGTCGTTGTATATCTAATACTTAGAGTTGTAATTTATTTTGTCTGGGTTACAAAATATATAAACTCGAGAAAGTACGCCGCACATACATATGAACCGACCGATGATTTACTAATGATACCTATCATGGCAACTTGGTAGAAGTTCATTTACTGTAACAACCCCTCATTTTTGATATCGTCAATATTGGTTACTTTATTTATAACTTTATATTTGCTTTTATATATGTGGTTTATCGTTGCTTAAACATGCACTTTATTAGTACGGTGATGTATTTACGAAAAAGTAATTTTCTTTCCCATCTTCCATCACGGAACACAAGCCCACTGGTTAGATGTGATACAAAGTGCTACCTAACGTATCAAAATTATCGTGCATAATCTATTTACCATCTGATTTCTTATACTGCTTTTTTTTTTTTCCATGTTTTATAAAAATGAAACTTTTCGGTGTCTGATTTTATCGAAACTACGCTATTGGCATAATACAGTTAATTATTTATTAATCGTTTTTCCACTTAATATTTTGTCAAAGTTGAACAGTTTTTTTCTTTTCTTTTCTGTAATTCGAAAAGTAACATTATGCAGCTCAAAGTAGGTCCCCCCCCCCTCCACACACAGTCCTCTGATAACGTTTAGTCCACATACAGTGCGTTCCTATGTAGATAAATTAACAGAGTTAATATTTCTCTTTTTTTTTGGGGGGGGGGGGAATGTAAACATATGCACTTAGTTGATAGATGGATTTCACTAGACCACTAGAGTGAGATCGTCCCACTGCTTAATGAATGTCAGGAGTGGCTTGAAAAGTTCTATATTTAGTCTCTACAGAAGGGTTAGCATTATCTAGTCTTAGGTCACATATGGTACCAAATGTATGATAAATTTATAACCCTCTAGTACGGGTATTAATGAAATTTAAATATATATATATATATATAGAAAGTTTTTTAACTTGGGTATATTATGCATTCAAGATACCAAGTAATTTTATATAAACTTATATAAAATTACTTGGTATCTTTAATGCATATATATATATATATATATATAAAAAAAAAAAAAAATCAGCTAACGCCTTTTTATTCCCGTATATACGGGAGTAGGCGAGGCCATTTAGCCCTATCTAACTTTTTGGAGACTGAGTGGGCAGTTCAATCTCCACTGGTACCCAATCAGAGACAGATGGCCCAAGGCTATCACTAATTAAGCGGTACGCAGTGAAGAGAGACGGCTCAAATGTGCCGCCATCTCGTGGTCTCTAACCCTAACACAATATATTTAATGTCTGAAATAATGTGGGTTCTACGGTCGATTTTCTTGAGTTTACAGGACGAAAAACCCGAGTTTCCGGGAGGAAAAACCTGCTTGCCCGTGCCAGAGATCGACTAACTCGGGAACCGGTCGAAAAAAGGCTTAGAAAAATTTCCTCTAGTCGCCGACTAGACTCGAAACCAAGACTTCCTTCGTGCGGCCTAGCGCGATGGTGTGCAAACGCCACATCCACTGAGCTACACAGGCTCTTATATATATATATATATATGACTTCCTTCGTGCGGCCTAGCGCGATGGTGTGCAAACGCCACATCCACTGAGCTACACAGGCTCTTATATATATATATATATATATATATATATATATATATATATATATATATATATATATATATATATATATATATATATATATATATATATATATATATATATATATATATATATATATATATATATATATATATCGTGTTTTTATTGACTTTTTTTAACATAATCTGGAAACCCTGTTTCGGAAAAGGAACATGGAAATACTTTTCGCTATTTCCACGTACCCGGTTAATGTTATATCATATTTCTGTTATTAAAATCGGCTAATGCCTTTATTAGTATTATTAATAAAAAAAATCATAACGGCTTTTATTATTATAACCTAAGGGCTTGAAAAGAGAGCTGAAACTGATGCTATATAGATATTATAGCGAGACTGAAAATTAGAAAGAAATTACAGCACACAAACTTATAACGAATTTCTCTCAAAGCAATACAAGCACACAAATACGCCATATTCAAATCCATCCCGCCCCTTCAAAAAGGTTAAACCGTGAGCATGCAGTGGTTGTCCTTGGGCTCATGTACTTGCTTCTGTACGTTAACCGGAAAAAAATGCGCCCACCCACCCACACATATATATATATTTTCCAATCATACAATCTGATTCTCTACTGGTAGAGACTGAAATGCGACTGAAATGAGACTGAAATTGGGGTGTGGGTATATGGTTTGGGTTTCTTTCTACAATGATTTATAGTCAATTATGTAGTTCGTATATAGTTTTGCTTATACTGTGATAGTTCGAAGAAGTTGTTCGTATCAGAAGAAAAAACAGTAAATACCCAGGTGAGCCAATAAATATGAGCGAAATTGATCCCATTGATTTAATTGAAACACTAGATAGGAAACTGGCATTAAAACTGCTAAAAAAGTTATTGAAAAAATTCGAAGTCGAATGGCCGGGTTTCCTGAACCTGTATTCCATGACAGGAAATGACACGGAAGGAGAAGACAACTCCAGGGTAAAAAAAAAAAAAAAAATTAGACTTAGTGATTTCCTTACCCACAGATTATAAAGAAGTGCACCTGGCATAACAGCAGAAACGCACAGAAATGGCAGGATGGAGGAGGACGTCCCTATTACTGACTCCTCTACCTCTCCCAAAGAGAAGGTATGTCTGATTATCCTGCGGGAAAAGCGCAAATGGAAGACTCTAAGGTAGGCGTACGTATTGTTTTCAAAGGGAGAGTGTAGTTTTTTTTTTTGTTTGTTTTTTTCAGGCCATCCCGTCGTTTTAATTAAAATGTCAATTTTGTCCCGTTCTTAATAAAAACTATAAATATACTTTAATAATAATCAATCATAAATTATTATTCATAACCTATAATCGTAGGTTTGTATCAATATCATGCATACCAGGAATTTGTATAACCATGCAGTCGCATTGCTCGATACTAAATATCGATATTTGCAATGATTTAATCAGAGAAAAATAAAAAAATACATGTTGGCAACACTTTCGCGTCTCAGACGCGGCGTCTGCTGTAACGTTAGTTTTTGTTTTGCCTGTATGCTAACCGGTGGCTTCGTTATTCAATGCCGGTGGTTTAAATTTCTTATTTTTTAAAGCTTTAAGTCAATGCTTGTAGTATCAAAGAAGCGAAACTGCAGTTTTAATGACGATCTCCAGAAAGAATTCAAATTTATTAAACCGGACAAGCTGTGTAGTGATGGAACAAAAGTGGCCAGAAACATAAAGATGCTGAAAAGACTCTGGCTTCAATTAAAAATATCAGCTAGTTTATGGTGAGACGTGATGGTGATAGTGAACGCGAAAAAATTGCAGCAAGCGAAAGCTCTTGTTGCTTATCATATCTTGCTATGCGTCACAGCCAAAGTTGCCCCGCAAATGACTGCTTGTCGACATTGGTAAATAAAATTTGTGAACCAAAATTTTCTTCGGCACGTAATAAATCAGAAGCAGTAATTACCAACGTTTTATCACCATACATATTGGGAGAAGTAATAGAGGATTTGAATAAAACAAAAAGCATTACACTCAGTTTAGATGCATCGAATAAAAAAAGACGTCAAACTTTTTGTAATCGTTGTGCTGTACCGTTTGCTAAATTATGGTGTTCAAGACAAAATTATAGACTTTATTTCCTTATCTAGTGAAACATCCGACCTACAGTGTGCTATGTTGAAGGAAGTAAGTGACAAATTTGCCTTACAAAACGAAATTGTTGCTTTGTGTGCAGATAACACGAACACCAATTTTGGTGGTTGCAAAGAGTTGAAAAACTTTTGTGACTTTGCAGGAAACAATTACGCTAAATTGTTAGAGCATGGAATTACAAGATTTTTGTCCTTGGGTCCATCAATTGACAGAATTATAAGCATGTCTGATGCGCTCCGTTCTTATTTTCCTTCTCAAGGAAAATACCCTGTTATGCTGCGAAAATTGTTTGAAGATCCCTGTTTGAAATTGTCGTTGTCATTTGTAAGAGATCAAGTATCAGCGTTCCAAACATACATTAGCTTAATTGAAAAAGATAATATTTCGGCTACACAAGTAGCCATGAACATTAAAAATCTTCTAAACAATTTAGAGTCCAGAAAAAGTGAAGTTTTCTAACTACTGATGTCAAAAAACAACTGAAAATGTTAGTAGATTCAGGAGAAATTAATGAGGTTAAGTTTTTTTAGTTAGTTGAGAATTTCTATGAAACCAGCTTAGATCATGTTCAACAAGTGAAAGTGCAGTTTAGGAAACACTGAGAAGTTCAAGTGGATGCTACTAAGGAAGACACCTAAATGGAAAAAAATACAGGACAGCTTGAACGAGGAACTCATCACACACACACACACACACACACACACACACACACACACACACACACACACACACACACACACACACACACACACACACACACACACACACACAAGGATCCTCATAAAATCTATAATTGTGAGGTAGTTGGATACATGGAATAAAGAAAACATTCCAGTATCTGATAGATGGGTACAGATTTTTTTCTGAAATGAGCGAAAGACACCTAGAGTTTCAAGACTTTTGTAATTTGTAGAGTTTATTCTTTTTCTTCCAGGAAGTACAGCAACTGTTGAGAGAATATTTTCTGTTATGAACAGTATATAGTCAAAAGAGAAATCCAGATTAAGTGTTGAGACAATTAGGGCTATGTTAGTTGTAAGACAAAATTGTGCCATGGAGTGTTAGAAGTTTTATGATAAGGTGCTGAAAGACCGAAATTTGCTGCGTAAGATCACTTCATTGTAGAAATATTCATAGTACGATCGTGGTGAAATACAGTCCCTCTTCTACGTCTACCTAAATTTTTGTATGGGTTCTGTCACTGAAGAATAATGATGAGCTCAATATGTTTAAGGAATAGAACTTTTTTTTATCATTTACTTTTTCATGAATACAGAATATTATTACATAACCCCCGTCCGGTTTTTGCCTTAAGGAAATATGGTCAGCCAATCTAAGCAGCATAACTGCCCTTTCTACCCATGCCACAGCTATCAGTTGTCTCCTAAGTTTTTCATAAACATCATCCTCGTAGTTCCATGTACCCTTTCTCGGAGAAGTTTTCATATAGCTACATAAGGTGTAGCTATATGAAAACCTTTGATCACTCTCAACAAGTGGAGGAAGATTAAACCTTCCATTCACCATTGCATTTTATGATGATATAATCAGATATAAGTCTCTCAATCTTCGTTAAACTTCATTACTCGTATATATTTCCTAAGATGGTTGTTTCACAAGAACTCAAGAAATTCATTCCCCTTATTCCCTGATGATCTGTTTATTCTAATAATATTACCATAATTGAAATCCTCCAAAATGATCACTCTTCTCTTGCTTGCTAAGTAAATTTTCTTATACATTTCTTTGTCCACATCCTCCACATTGTCTGGCCTACAACAACATCCAATTAAATATCTCGTCCTGTCAACCTCCACCTCACACCATGCTACCTCAAATCCACTCCCACTGTTTACCTGTTGTATTTCAACCTTGCACACTATCATCATTAATTGCACTTCCTCCTTCTTGTCCTTCCTATTTTCTTGAAATGCATCATACCATTCCATTTCTATTCCTGCCAGGGTATCATTTCTACCCATCAATTTTAACTTATTCCAATTATTTTCTGGCAAATAAACTTAATGAATGCAACAATTTTATCTCCTTTAAATGCCATCCACACATTAACAAACTGCACGCCTTTCTCCTCATGGTTCTGCTAGCAGATCATTCATCAATTTCAACTCATCACTGTCATACCTGGGCACTATTAGTCTTCCTCTTCTCAAAAATCTTGTGATATCCATCTTGACATTCATCCTATGCCCAACCAAATGATTTGTTCCCATCACTATCACTACTAATTCCCTTATATGTTTACTTCAATCATGCTGTTTATCATCCCTTCTGGCAAACAGACCTTGTGTCCTCTCATCCACCACATTATAAATAATAATAATAATAAGAATTATTATTATTACTACTTAGCACTTCCAGGGAGTCCAAAGACTCATCGAAGGAGAGCACCTACTCTACAACTCTCTGTTTCCACCACTCAATCCACCAACTATAACGAATCGAAGCTACCATCATCATCATCTACATGAACGCCATTTATCGCCCACCACCACCACTATTTTCACAGACAATCATCCACCACCACCACTATTTTCACAGACAATCACAAACATCCATGCCCACGGCGAGATTCGAACCCGCAGTCATTTGGTTGGAAAGCGGATACGCTAACTACTTGGCCAACCAGGATTAAAATTCAAAATCTTTTAGTTTTTTTTAATTTTAAAAGTTTTAATTTGTTTTAGCACAGCGCCACTCCTGAATTATTTGCCTTTCTTTTTTTTTTTTTGTTTCATTTTATTCTTCTGCATGCATCCATCAAACAGCCATCCTGATACTGCATATACCATGTCTCATCTTATTTCTCACCTTAATCATCGGATTCTTCAAATTTTGCATTCTGACAATAGGGCTTGCTTTTGTATCTGCATTCATGCCTGCTTTCTTTCCTGCAATCATCTTTCTTTCGTCACACATTAATGTTCTTTTAGTGATCAAATGACTGAAAGAACAAAAGTGAACATGACTACAGGAAGAAAAGAGAGCACGAGTAAAAGAAAAGCAAGCGTGATTACAGAAACACAAGAGAACACGAATGGTTCTCTTGTGTTTCTGTAATCACGCTTGCTTTTCTTTTAGTCATGCTCTCTTCTCTTCCTGCAGTCATGTTCACTTTTGTTCTTACAGTCATTCTTTTCTGTCTTCTGCCTTCTGTCTAATATTCACTCCTTGTTCTTGAATCTCATTTAGCATCGTACAGTTCATCAAAACATCACATTTTCTGAAGATTTATGCCATGCCACTGGTCTTATTCAATCTTTCAATAAACACATCCGCATCCATCCATACTATATATCCAACAATGAACCTTCTTCGAAAAATTCACACTGTCTATCACACTCAATTTTCAAGCAACCGATCTCATTGTTCTTGTTTCCACTTCTGATAACAAAGTGAGGAAACAGGAAACCGAGACTGAAACTACTGTAGAATCCACAGTGTTCAACAAAAACAAGCAGCTATGTGGCCAAAGGAACACCGTCATTGGACACAAGACCAATAGAGAAACGATCACACGAAATGATGCATCTTGGTTCCCATTATTTCACGAAGACAAGAACAAAGGTATTCCACACAAAAACAACACAAAGCCATGGGTTAATTGTGCTTAATCAAAACAATGTAACTGTAGTGATCTGATAATGTAGGGCACATTTTCTTGACACTGTAGAATCCACACTTAACAGTAGAAGCATAATAGCTTACCTTAAGCATTATTGCTGACCACTTCCATCCATTCATGTCATCATTTGCACTGCATATATGATGGATACTTCCAGCAGGATAATGCACCATATCATATATCATCAAGCAAGATCTCAGTCTCAAACTGCAGTATAGTATGATTTCATTGCCACACTTCCATGGAGTCAGAAGACTCATCTAAAACCTTGTAGAGGCAATTTCAAGGCTCAAAGTAGTCCATCATGCCATCAATTGGGTATCACTAATGAACTGGCCACTCACTATAGGTATTATATTGGTCTGCTGACTCTCATGAGGATTGTGGTAGGTCTATCTCTTTGGCAATATATTGAAATATTGGGCTATAACAGTCAACAATCAGTGATATCATACCGAGATGGACGTGCAGGGAACCAACTGCAAGTGCTATCTCAGTGGACGAACTACCACACTCATCGAACGTGACTGTAGAAAGCAAAGTTCCAGGCATCGTCTGGAATACAAATCTGCACAAAAACATTCAGAGCTGAAGCCCACAACATAGGTTGTCATAGTATGATCACAATGTGCAAGCCCTGCATTATCCGAACCGACATACAGCGTCGTCTACAGAGAAGCAAAGAGCATGTACAGTGGGATGTGGAAGATTTGGAAAATGTGAAATGGAGCAACGATTCATGCTGCACCGTCTACTGACAAGATGGATAGGTGTGGGTGTAGAGGATGTCCAGTGAGTGTCTCTTACCTGAACTATGAAATTAGAAAGTGGCTGGTATGGTCCTATTTTTCCTGGTTTCGCCTCAGATCTTTGTTTGTGGTGTCACAAACAGTAAATCCGAAAGGTATCTGAACATTTTAGACAATGCAATGCTTTCTACTTTGAGGCCATTCTACAGGAACTGACCATTGTCTCTTTCAGCAAGACAATGCACTGTAATGAGGCTGCTGTTGTAGCTGCATGGTTTGTGGACATGAACTTCATCACTCTTCACTGGCCTCCATAGAGACCTGATCTCAATTCCATTGAACATCTGTGGGATGAACCTGGGCGTCGGGTGAGGTCAGGGGACGTGTACCCCTGAATGGTCCAAAATAACCATTGATCGCTATCGGATACTTGTGGAAAACTTGCCCCGTAAAGACTGCTGCACTGATTATTGCAGCAATTGTTAGTTTACGTGTGTTCTTTGACTCGTTTGCTGTTTGAAGGACAAACCGGGGCATCTTAGGTAAATCCATGATAGCAGACCTTAACTGAAAAATGGTATTATATAAAGAAAAAAAGGAAAACAAGATTCCAACCAGATTTTCCCAAATATGGACAAATGTTATATCATACTATATATTAAAACAAATTGTGTGATGAATCTCGTTTCTACATTATTTTAACATTCTTCTCAGTTGGACCGGAATTTGACCCACTGATTACTCATTACCTCAAACTAACATTCGTTCTCTAAATAAAATAACGCATTAGTGCTATTAATTAATTTAGCTAATAAGGGGAAATAAGGGAAATTGATAAGGAAAAATAGTTCCACTGCATAAAGGAGGATCCGAGACTACTGTTGCAAATAACCGACCGATCAGCATATCAAGAGTCGTTGTCAAGGTCTTGGAGAAAGTAGTCAAGGGAAAAATACAGGAATGGATTGATGAAAATGAGATACTGTATGGGGGGGACAGCATGGCTTTGTGAAGGATAGATCATGCCTCAGTAACTTGCTCAAGTTTTATAACACAGTGATGGCTGAACTGGATAAGGATAATGGGTTTACAGTGATACTGCTGGACCTGGCTAAGGCATTTGACAGAATACCACATGGAATTCTAATCCGTAAACTACAATATAAGGGAATGGATATAGGGTTGGTGAAATGGATAGGTGGGTGGTTGATGGAGAGATATCAGAGAGTAGTTTATTCAGGAGTAGAGTCCAAAAGACGGCCTGTGACTAGTGGTGTGCCACAGGGTTCTGTTCTTGGACCACTGCTGTTTAATTTGTTCATTAACGATATAGGAAGGAATCTGAGAAGAACTGTTCATTTGTTCGCTGATGATGCAAAGTTGGGTAGGGCAATAGTGAATGCAGAAGATGTCAAAATCTTGCAGGACGACTTGGATAGATTGGAGTTCTGGGCTAGGGAGAATGGATGTCAATTTAATGTGACAAAATGTAAGGTTATGCATTTTGGGATGAAAATATTAGCAGCAGTATACCACATTAGTGGAACTGTACTCAAGGAAATTGTTGAAGCCAGGGACTTGGAAGTGTTGGTGGATAGGGAGAAGAAGTTTAGGGAGAACATTGCAAAAGTGGCTAAATCAGCTCATCGACTCACTTGGTTGTTGAAAAATACTTTGACGAGCAGAAACAAGCAAGTTATTGTACCTCTGTACCGAGCCTGGATAAGACCTCATCTCGACTACTGTGCACAGATTTGGTCACCTAGGTTTCTTCTTGATGGGGAGGAGGTGGAGAGGATCCAGAGACGAGTGACCAAGATGATAGCAGGTCTATGGAATGAACCTTATGAGAACAGGTTGAAGATTTGTGGGTTGCAGAAATTAGTTGATAAGCGGAAAAGGGGGAGATATGATTGAGACATACAAATTGCTAAAGGATTTCTATAGGATTAATTCAGAGGATATTTTTGAGATCAGGACTGGTGGTGGGAGAACTAGGGGACACCTATGGAAGCTCGGAAAGAGCGTGGTTAGCAAGGGTGTTAGAGTTGTGTTCTTTAGTTTTAGAGTGGTGAATGAGTGGAATAAGCTGCCAGAGTCTGTTGTGGGTGCTATGATGGTGAGTGAGTTCAAGGCAAGGTATGATAGATACTGTGAGAATGTCGTATAGTTGTGTGGACATGATGTTTAGGGCCTCCTTCGATGAGTCTAAGGACTCCCTGGAGTCGCCCGTAATAATAATAATAAAACTATTTATAAAATTTCACAAAGGAAACAAATTGGGGAAAAAGGAAATGCTATTCTGAAGTCCCCTACTTCCTTTTATTCCCTTATAATGAGTAGGCAAGGCTTGTTTAGCCCTATCCAACTATTGGAGACTGAGTGGGGGTGAAAGTTCAATCACCAATGATAGATAGCCAATCAGAGATAGCTGTCCCAACCCTATCACATAAACAGTATCTGATAAAGATAGAGAGCCAAGTGTGGCCATCTCGTGGTCCCTAACTGTAACATAGTATATTATTTGTCTGAAATAAGTGCGCGTTCTACGGTCGCCTTTCTTGCATTTATCGGACGAAAAACCCGAGTTTCTGGGAGAAAAAACGTCGCTTGACCATACGAGAGTTCGACAGTTGAAGATACAGGTTTAGGAAAAGTTCCTCAAGTCAGCAATTAGAATCGAACTTAAGTCTTTCTTCGGGAGGCCTATCGCTGTGGAGTACGAACTCCAACTCTGCTGAACTAGATAGGCTCTCTGAAGTGCCAAAAGTTAATTATTAAGGGGAAGAAATCTATATTAAAGATCTCTTCAAAATATTTTATATATACATTATTTTTAAATTATGGCTATCCCTACGATCGGATAGAGTGTGCCTTTTCCATACATTTGTCAACTTTGTAGCAATGGATAGTAGATGCAGTGTGTATAAGTCTTCCAGAACATCCCACAAGTACTCAGCTGAAATGAAATCCGGTGAATTCTTTGGCCATTCAAATGTCTTCCATCAAATTAATTCCTTACAGCGTAGTTTCAGTGACATGGTATTATTGTCTTGGATGGTATCGTCTGGATACACTTGATCTGATGCTAGATGGCACCAGGGGCGCGCCGGCCATATGTGCCACAGGCGCCAAAGAGGAGGAAATACTTTAAAAAAACGTTTTTTTAAATGTTTTTTTATTGGATTGGGGGGGGGGGTAGGGGCGCAAACTGAAGTTTTGCACACAGGCGCCGGACACTACTGGCGGGCCCTGGATGGCACATACCATACGATGAAAAATGCACAATTGGGATAATAATTCTAATCACTGAAACATGTCCCATACAGTGGTATCAAGCTGGCCTACAGAAACCATATGCGGGAATCTATCAACTCCTGGTCACCGATTTGTAATAATAATCTATGGCTGTTTTGAGTGTAGGAAGGTAATGTCAGTGTTAAATTAGTCCTAAGTTAAGGATTGCAAATACTTATTCTTGATCCATCATTGTTTCAAATATAAAGCAGGATCAATAAGTCTGGTCTAGTAACGAGAATGCGGTTTTTAGTTTATTTTTGTTTTTAAACGGATACGTGTCACTTAAATTTCATAATAAAATAGATATTATTTGGGGATCAGACTTTATTGATATCCAAGATGCTATTTTCCTGTGAGTAACGAAAAGAGATAAAAGATGGCAGCACTGTTCCACACTTTGTGTAAGAGTGATCATTGGAGCTGCGATGCCCAGATATTCAATATTATTGGGTAAATAGAGCTCTAACATTAATTATGTAGCTATTTGGGCGGGGGGGGGTGAGACAGGGGCAAAGATATTTGTCCATATTTTTATTATTATGATTTTTTTTTTTTTTGAAAATGCACAAGTGACTTCTAAATTGTTTCTCCAATGCATGTGGCATTTTCATTATACAATAATACAGAATGAAAATAACAAGAACAACAACAAAAAAAAAAAAAAAAAAAAAAAAAAAAAATTGAATTTTTTAAAATATTTATAAATACAAGTTTTAATTTTTGAGTTTTTTTTTCAGGCAGGATTTAACGTTATTGTGGCTATAACCAGTGGTTAAATTCTAAAGGAATAAGTTCCGGGGGCCCCTATACAAAATTTTGAAATCTCGTCAGGACCTGCGGCCTTTCTGTTGTTGAGGCTCTTGATGATTTGGTGTACTTCCTTTGGTGCAGCGTAGCTTGTGTTTTCTTGGCTGCTGGTTTGATGGAGTGCACAGCGGACATGCCTGTGTATTTTTCCAATGAAGTGCAAGTCCGCATGGGCATAGTTTGGGCTGAATTGCAGTTCCAGGGCGTCCGCGAAGGCTTCTGCTTTCTCATCGTCTCGGTAGGCTATGCCCCTTTCTCCCTGGATTGGCTGAATGTTGGGGCGGTCGCTGCGAAGGGCTTTAGTAATTTTCCACAATGAGTTGTCTTCGGTGTTTAAGGAGCTTAGCTTCTCCTCCCACAGCTGGTTCTTGTGATCTTTGATCGCATATCGGACTAGGTTTGTTGCCCTGTTTAGCTCTTGTCTATCCTGGGGTAACGGCGTCTGATCCTGTTTTTGCTGTGGATGAGCTTTAGAATCTCTTCTGAGAGCAGGTTGGCTTGAGCTGGTGTGGTAACGGTGGAAGCTGCGTGCTAGGCCAGCTTGGATTGTGCTTTCCAGTTTTCTGATCGCTGTATCTATTTCTTTAGGTGAGGAGATGGTTGGAACGGGTCCTGTGAGGTTGCGGAGAGTTCAGCTTTTTGAAATGTGTGGAGAACTGCCTGGAAATGATTTCTGTTTCCCCGCCTAGGCTTAGTAGTACCGGATTGTGGTAGGAGCTAAGATCATTGACTACCTGTAACTGGAATTGGTGCGAGGTGTTCCTAAAAATGGCTATATCCAGCACATCTGGTCTTGCCAGCGGTCCGTAGTGTGTTGGTTCGGCGGGACCTGCTATGATGATGTTTCTTGTCATAGCGAACGTGCGTAGGCTCTTCCCGTTGTTGTTGGAGTTCCTACTGTTCCATGCGGGATGTTTTGCGTTTAGGTCTCCCGCCACAATTGTTGCTTCGTTTGTGTCGAGGAGCTGGGAGAGATTCGAGGCTAGTAGTGGTTTGCCTGGAGGGTTGTAGACTGAATATAGCTTTAGGTTACCTGCATAGTTGGTGTGTATCTCAATTCCAGATTCTTCCAGGTTTGGAGTCGTTATCTTCTTGATCTCGTATCTTATGTCTTTTTTGACAAAGTTAGCCGTTCCACCTCCTCTGGCATTGAGTCTGTCATTCCTAATTAGTGCGTGGTTCCTTAGTTTGGGGTTGTCGCACGGCCGAAGGTGCGTCTCGTTGATTAACAGGATGTCTATTCTATGTCTTGCTGTAAATTCTTGTAGTTCTAGGAGTTTGTTGTTTAGGCCGTTGGCATTCCAAAATGAGATCTGTATGAAGTTGTTCGAACCAGGCGTATTACTCATTGCTTATCATTGTGAAGATGACTTGAGTGTTTTTTAAGAACTTGTTTGCATCACTCTGATTGGGGTTGGTCTTGCTGAAAGCCGTTAGCATCTCCCCCTAGGGTGGCAGTTAGGATAGCAGCTGTGTTTTGACTGTTGCGCATAGGTTCTGCTGATTTAGCCTTTGAGGTGACTGCTGCAGCATATGAGCTGTGTGATGTTCGCTGATGGATTCCTTCTTCAAGGGGTGTTGCACGTTTTTGAGCTGGTGGAGTGCCTGCTTTTCTGTTTCTTGCCAGGTTATCTGGGTGGAGAGTGCAGCCTCTATAGTTGGCTGAGTGTGGGCCACCGCAGTTTGCACATGTGGTTGGAGTTGTGCGTGGTTTGGAGCATGTTTGAGTGGGGTGACTGTCCCCGCACTTCACACATTTGTACTGCGCTTTGCACAGTTTCTGTCCGTGCCCATATCTCTGGCAGCGATGGCATTGTCCTGCTGTTGCTTTCTTTCTGAGTGGTTCTGTTTTAATCCTGAGATTGCAAACTGTTTTGAGATCGTAAATCTCTCTTTGCTCCTTACTAATTTCCACGAGAACCAGCGGCATGGGACGTTTGTCTTCCCGGTACATTCTTGATATTTTTATTGGCTCCAGTCATTGAGATCTAAGGTCGATGGCTATTTCTTCGGACGTGATTTCTTCTACCCGTCCTCTGATGACAACTTTTAGGTTTTTTTCGCTTTTCAGTTCGAAAGTATGGTATGGGGTCTTTAGCTCGTCCATTAACTTTGTTAGCAGATGGTAGTCTGATTTCCCTTCGGGCTGGATACGGACTCCTTCGTTGGAGTTTTTGGTTGTTTTGAATTTAATCTCGGAGTTTCTCATGGCCTCCGAGATTGTCAACCATTGTTTTTGTCTCTTAAGATTACCGGCGGGACTCGTTCTTTGATTTGTGCCGCTCTGTCCATTGGCTGGTGTCCCGGTTCTTCGAGTGGTGTCTCTTTTCGTCGCTTTTTTTTCTGCTCACTGTTTGGTAGTAGTCTGGTTCTTCTGGGGGTCTGGGTATCTGTGGCTGGGTTGTTGTCTCTTGTGTCATCTTGAGAAGTGGTGGGGAGAGGTTGTGAAGGTTGATAGTCCTCAGATTCGACTTCCGCGATTTGATGGATCTCTACTTTGCCCGGCCACTTTGTATGTAGTAGGTTTCCTACATGTCGGAAAATTGCAAGCAGCTGCTTAAAGTCTAGTTTATCGTACGGACTGTTCATGATGATTAAGCCTAGTCTGTAGTTTGCTGTACAATATTCAGAATCACTATACTTTGTGATCACCTGTCTCAATCTTTACCTTTACCTTACCTTACCTACTTACCTGAAATTTTGGCATCTGCAATATATACAGTATTTCTTATATTTATATTAATAAAATATTCTCAAATAACTCTGGTTTAAATAACTCCTCTATCGTATCCCTCTATCTTATCTCCAATCCCTTATCTCCCGAATTCAAAATTCAAAAGCTCAGAACTTCAAAACGGCTTAAACTGCTGCCTGAAGAAACACTCAGAATAGTTTAAAGTCTTTGATCCTTATGCTCCGATTCCCCCCCCCCCTCCTAAATATCAGAATTCGTTTCAAATTTCGGCTTATCTTTATATACATATATATACTAGAGAGCACCTTCCCCTGACGCGTACGGCGCCCAACCCCCCGTGTTCCGAACTGGTAGGCCGGTTCTCCTTGAATTCTGATGACTCGAATTTTGAAGACTCGACACGGAGGGTAGCCCCTGAGTTTCAAAACGTTTCAAATAACTTGACAAAAAACGTTACACAGAAACGTTACATAAAAACGTTACATAAAAACGTTACGCAAAAATGTTACAGCCTACATCCGTTTCAAGCCGACGTCACATCCGTTTCCAATTTCAGCTTATCATTTTATAGTATAGACTAGATATATATATATAAATATGTTAAAGATACCAAGCTATTTTATACGTATATAAATATAAAATAAAAATAAATAAAAATAGCTTGGTATCTTTAACGGATATTATACCCAAGGTAAAAAAAACTTTCTATATATAGTGCACGCATTGAAAAGTACAAGCAAAATTCGATGTTTCGTGCAAATCAGCCCCAGTTTTACAAGAAAATTGATTGCTGCAGGAATGATAATCTTAAAGAAAATATAAATATAAATACCAGAGACAAAGATAATACACTTAAATTTTGGAAAAACTTATGGGAAAACCCTAAGAGGCATAATAACAAGGCAAAGTGGATTGAACAAATTACAAACGAATCTTAAGAACGAAAAATGGACCAATTGAAAATAACAACTGAAATGGTTCAAAAGCAAGCTAAAAAGATAAAAAATTGGTCAACACCCCGGAAGGATGAATTACATGGCTACTGGTTGAAATATCTAACAGGCTTACACGAAAAACTTGCTAACCAATTTTATGATGTTTTAGAAGGAAAAAAGCAAAAAAGAGTGGCTCACAGCAGGGAAAATGTTTTTGATCATAAAGGATAAATAAAAAGATCCAAACCCAGAAAACTTCCAACCAATAACCTGCCTGCCAACAACTTTCAAGCTACTCACAGGCATATTGGCTGAAGTATGCCTGTGAGTTTTTATAGTATGCCTATAAAATATACAGCTATCTTAAAGCAAATTCTCTTTTCCCAATTGAGCAAAAAGGTAACAGCAAAAATTCAAGAGGAACAAAAGACCAATTGCTGATTGATAAAATGATTCTGAAAAATTGCAAACGTAGAAAAACCAACCTTCATATGGCTTGGATAGATTATAAAAAAGCGTTTTATTCGGTGCCTCATAGTTGGATCTTAAAATCCACAGTATTCGGTATCAGCGAAAACGTACAAACATTTTTGCAATCCAGCATGAAAAACTGGAAAACAACGTTAGTTCTGAATAGAGAAGAAATTGAAGAGGTAAACATAAAAAGGGGTATCTTTCAAGGAGACTCATTATCTCCTCTATTGTTTATCTTGTCATTGATCCCCTTAACTAGAATTTTAAATAAAACTCCTCACGGTTATCAAACTGCGCAAAAAAGTGCAAAGATATCTCACCTTCTATACATGGACGATCTGAAGTTGTATGCAAAATCAGAGAATGAATTCGGATCATTGCTTAATACTGTGCACATATTCAGTCAAGATATATAAATGGATTTTGGCTTAGACAAATGTGCAATTGCTGGATTAACAAGAGGAAAGTTTTAAGATCTGAACGAAATCGAGCTGCTCAATGGTAAAATAATCAAGGCAATAAAATTCGAAGATAGCTACAAATATTTGGGAATTTTAGAAGCATCAGGAATTCTGCACAATAAGATCAAAGAAAGCAGAATACATAAGACGACTAAGAAAACTCCTTAAGTCAATGCTTAATGCTGGAAATTTGATAAAAACAATTAATACCTGGGCCATACTTGTTCTGAGATATTCAGCAGGCATTGTTGAATGAACCCAGCTAGAGGTGGAAGATTTAGACCGAAAAACTCGAGAATTAATGACAATGCACCATGCCCTCAATTCTCGCAGTGACATTGATAAGCTCTATCTATCACCAAAAAAGGAGGTAGAGGATTATTACAAGCAAAGCAAATTATTGAAGAAGAAAAACAAAATTTGAACGATTATCTGCAGCAAACAACGGAAAAATTTCTAATTGAGGCAAGGAAAGAGGGTTTATTTAAACCCATTGAGTCAAAATTGGAATACAAAACTAACCAAGTAAAAGTGAGAACTGAAAGATGAAAAAATAAGGCATTGCATGGAAAATACCTTCACAGCATAGAGGACAGGGCTGACAGCAACTTGACCTGGCAATGGTTGATAAATAGAGCACTAAAGAAAGAAACAGAATCGGTAATTTTTGCAGCGCAAGAACAAGCCATTAAAACCAATGTTATGAAGGCAAAAATACAAAAAATTCAAGAAGACATGAATGTAGATTGTGCAAAGAAAAGGAAGAAACGGTAGATCACATTATAAGTGGATACAACAAAATCACACAAATTGAGTACCGTAAAAGGCATGAAAACGTAGCTAAAATTCACTGGCATTTATGTAAAAAATGTTTGGGTTTAAAGTATCTAAAGACTATTAGAAGCATAAGGTTCACCAGAAAGTGGTTGAGAATGAAAAAGCTAAAATACTTTGGGATATCAAAATCCAGACTGACAAAAGCTTGGACTGTAATACAACCGATATAACAGTGGTAGAAAAAAGTGATAACAGGGGTGTTAAGTTTTTCAAAATATCAGTACCAGGAGATACTCGGATTGAACAAAGAAAATGAAAATTTTACAAAGTATCGCGATTTGCAAGTGGAAGTTGAACGAATCTGGCAAAAGAAAACGAAAGTTGTTCCCATAATAATAGGTGCTTTAGGCGCCATCCCTAAAACATTGAAAAAACATCTAGAAGCACTCGAGTTAGATGGATAAAAAATTGGGCAGCTGCAAAAGGTCGCTTTGTTCGGCACAGCTTTCATTTTCAGAAAGTATTTTCACAACTCATAGGTCCTTGGGTAGGGTTCGAATCAGTGGAATATAACCAGCCTTTTACTTAAGACTGAGGAAGCAAATCAAGCTTTGATGAATATTATATATCAGCGGCGCACTCAGGATTTAATCATGGAGGGGGGGCCCGAGCACTCAAGATTTAATCTTGGGGTGGGGGCTAATTGAGTAGACGATTTACGAATACACACACTACGCATTGCATTCGACCTATGATTCAGCATCTGCAGTGATCGCCAAAACATGACAAATGGTATAGAAATAGAAGACACAACATAAATTTTAAAAAATCAATTTTAATTAGGAAAAGATTATTGGAAAATTTTCCAGTGTTTATTTCCTTTTTCTTTTTTTTTAGGGGGGCCCTAGGCCCCCTCCCTGGGTGCGCCATTGTTATATATATATATATATATATATATATATATATATATGTGTGTGTGTGTGTGTGTGTGTGTGTATTGTTATGACAGTTTCAAATATTATTGGAATTAGGTTGAAATGAGTTAGCATCAATTGACTTGCTTTTATCTTTCAACTCAATTGTCGGCTTGCTTTTATCTTTCAGTCGCTCGATCTTTTGTTAATACCGCACCAATCATATGCACGTCTTAATAACCTGCCATTGCTGTATGTTTTGTGTTAGGCTTAATTACCATAAAGGGAGAAAAGTCACAAAATAGAAAAATGTTTCTGGTCCGGTGCGTAAAAGAGTTTTGGGGACGGGCTCCGGAGGGTCCCCCCCTGATGAATTTAACCACTCAGTAGAACAAACTTACGAATTACCCGAATTCATACTTGACAGTATGTAACTAATATTAAACGCTTTGGATATCAGTTTCCTGTTTGTAAGCTCCGACAGTAAAAATAATCGAATAAAATAAAATTATCAGCAAGTAAACCATATATCGAATTGTTATCACATGGCTAGACTGATACGTAACACGCGATTCGTTATCGCGCATAGTATGTTCATTTCCAACAGATCTTCCATTTTCTCAAACAGCCTTTCCATTATTTTTTTAAATGTATTTATATACAAACTCATAACAATAATATTATGTTCAAAAGTGTTAAATCAGATAATCGTTATGCATAGATATTTAATTAACATCTTCTTCGCCCATAATAAGAATCTAGTTCTTTCTTACATAAATTCACGGCTTCTACAGCCTGCCTGTCGCTTGATGCTACTACATATTTTTTAACCATACTATCTGTCAAGAATTAACTTCGTATATTTGTTCTGAACTTCTTTCCTGATCTTGATTTCTGTATCTTTTTATTATGTCTTCTTGTTGAGCTTGGTTCGCCCAAATGCAATAATTTCTGCTATGTGTCTTAAGAACACACCCTAAACCAACTAATAAACTTTCATTATATGTATAGTTAATTTTTATTTATTGGATTATCTAACAGGAGACAGAGAGGAGATTTAATGTATACAATATATATAATATACTTTGAAATACACTTTGACAAAAGTATTTGTACACCTAGTTGTGGTCGAAAAAATGTGCTTTAATTACGTTTCTGTTACCGCCTGGGACCACCTTTGGGTCTGAAAGAAAGCAAGTAACTACCATTCGGGGCACGTTTTCAACTAATTTATGAAACGTCGCAACAGCCATATTCTTCTATTCCTCGCGCAAAACTTTCCCCATTGCTGATGCGGTGACGGCTGCTGTGCTCTGGAGCAAAGTCGGCGTTCTAATTCGTCCCAAAGATGTTTGATGGAATTGATGTCTGTACTTTGAGTCAGACAGTCCAACACTTCAACATTGTTTTGTGTGGAAACCAGTCTCGGATATGCTTCCAATGCTGTGGAAGTACCTCGGCAGTGATTCTTGTAATGTTTCAGTACAACAATGTTCCATTCCATACTGCACTACTTGTCCGAAACTGGTTTCCACACAAAACAGTGTTGAAGTGTTGGACTGGCCAACTCAGAGAGTAGAGATCTCAAACCAATCAAACATCTCTGGGACGAGTTAGAACGCCGACTTCGCTCCAGACCACAGCAGCCATCATTTTCCAACTATCTGAAGTCCCGCAACGATGTGAAAGACACCAGTCGAAAAGTCGTCTGGCTGAGGGGAAGGGGGAAGTGATGTGTGACTTGTTCGCAGCAGCTCTGCGGACAGTTCTAATACTGACAGATGTCCCCGCAGAATTTTTCAAGTTATCTGCGAGGTCTGCCACTGGTGACGTGCCGGTTGCTCGAACATTCCGAGACAGAACTCGCAAGTCTCGGTCAGTGAATGTTGGTGGCCTCCCACACAGGATGTTTTCCTGCTGTGGTAGCACCATCAACTTTCTATCTACGAATGACATAAGCAACGATGGATTTCAGTACACTGAAATGGTAGCAATGTCACGGACAGAAAGACCCTGATGTGACACCGAACTACCATCCCATGTTGGAAGTCTGTCAGTTCAGCTGACCGTTGCACTCGACATAGAGTACAATACAAAAACTTTTATAATCAGACTTACGCATACACTCCCTTAAATTTGCATGGCACGTAAGTATTATCTGTAAGATATTCAAATAATACTTTGGTCAACATAATGTACATACAATCCCTCCATGCATAAGTGAATCGTCTCTAATGAACATCTTCCGTTTTTTTCAATATCACCTGAATAACAACTTCTATAATGGTATCATAACTGCCTTTCTCCTGCAATCTGCTAAACTTTACTAGTTGTCTTGTTTGTATGAGTCCTAGCCTTCAACTCCCCATCAACAAAATTACCAAATCTTTATACTCATTAACACTTTGTAAAGCTCATCCATTCAACATATATCCATTAGCTTCATGCCAAACTGCATATATTTTCATGCATTTATTTTAAGTACCACTTCTATATTCTTCCAATCTTTTAAGGTCAATGTGTAAAGAACATTAAATTATCCAAATAAGCCGACTACGTAATCAGCTTCATTTCTTCAACAAAGAGAGAGAAATGCTACTCTTAATATTTTAACGTACATAATGCATGAAAATGCTGAGTCACTAAGGTAGATCCTAGAATTGATTGCAGTAAATAACGTAAATAAAGTTGCGCATGTATAAAAATGTTATAGCGCAGTGTGTGCTCTTGATATCCATCAATTTCTCATATCAATATCACATTATTTAACGCTGGTATTTTCTTATCTGTTGTTGGTCACAGATGCCGTTCTGTCGCCACTTTATATCATGTTTCATTTATGTCACATCCCATCGCTCAGCTGCGTCGACAACAATCTCTGTGTGATAAATTTATTGTCTCCGTAGTCATCATATTTTAAGGAACGAACTAGTGACTCGAATGCGGTTGGTTTTAATGCAACCCACTACATCTGATCTCCAAAGCAGCAAGTTGTCAGTTTACTACTTATTCATAATATTCTTAGTATAATATATTTTTGGAATGCAAGATTAAAAGGAACAAAAATAACTGTAATTAACATATGTCATTAACTTATACGTGTGTAGTCTAGGAGACAGTAAACAACATCATTTTTTAACTTTTTAGAGACTGATGAGCCAATATCTTTTATTTATTCAGTACAGTATTATAAGTTTGAATGAGAAGTATAACTGCACGACTTACTGTTAATAGTAAGGCATGCAGTTTGATGATTTTAAACTGACAAATCGTATGATTGTAGAATGTAATATATGCAGCCATGAAGTAAAGTCATTTCTGTTATATATTTTTTCATTCTGAGCTTATGCGAAACTTTTAACCAACCTTTCCAATACTTTAACAACCACTCCAAAGATACTAATTAGTCTGTAATTTGCTGCTTCTGACTTGGCGTCACCTTTATATAATGGAAATATCATGCCCTCTTTCCACTCCCTCACACATCCACAATCTGTCTTCAGAGGGAATATTCCACAGACTTGTAACCAGCTTGGTCACTCTTCTCTGAATCCTCTCCACCACCTTCCGATCCCCCAAAGAAATGGAGGTGACCAAATCAAAGCACAGTAGTCAACATGTGGCCGAATCATAGCCTTATACAAGGGTGGTCTGAAACGTTCTCACCCTCGACCATAGATGGCAACACCATAGGCACGATTTTTTTGCTATGTTGGTACATCTGTCATAAGCATCCATGTGAAATTGCAAGTCATTCTATCAAGTAGTTTCTTTTATACAGCTGTCTGAAGCAAAAGTGTTGTCTGTATCCCTTGAAATGGATAAAATTGAGTATCGTGCAGTTAAAAAATTCTTTGTAAAAGAAGGTTTAACGCCAACAGAAATTCATTTGAAGTTCATAAAAGTTTATGGGCAGTCTTTGCCTTCGTTTTCGACAATTAAGAATTCTGCTGCAGAGTTTAAACGGGGCCGTACCAGCCTTGAAGATGATCTACTTGAAAGACTTTCAAAAAGTGTAACAGCACTAGAAATCATTGATCAAGTGCATGATATGGTATTGGATGACCGGCGAGTCAAAGTGCGTGAAATTGCTGAGACTATAGGCATTTCTAAAGAACGTGCAGGATATATTTCGCATGAAGAATTGCAAATGAAAAAGTTTTACGCAAGATGGATGCTGCGCTTGCTCGCAGCAGATCAAAAACCCACTCGCAAGAAATTCTGTGAACGGTGCTTGGAGTGTTTTAACAAAAATAAAACTGATTATGTGCGTCGATTTATTACTATGGATGAGACTTGGATTCACCATTACACACCAGAATCCAAACAGCAGTTAAAACAGTGGACAAAAGCCAGTTGTTCAGCACCAAAGAAGACAAAGTCGGTTCCATCAGCAGGAAAGGTCATGGCATCGGTGTTTTGGGATGAAAAGGCATTTTGTTTATTAATTATGAAAAGGGTAAAACAATAACCGGGGAATATTATTCCGATCTTTTAACCAGACTAGATGAAAAAATTCGTGAGAAAAGACCCGGCTTGCAGAAGGAAAAAATCATCTTTCAACAGGACAATGCACCGAGCACAGAGGTGTTTTGGTAACTGGAAAATTAAGGGATCTGCAATATGAATTGTTGGAACATCCACCGTATTCCCCAGATTTGGCTCCCTGTGACTTCTATCTCTTCCCAAAACTAAAACTCTTCCTCGGTGGTCAGCGTTTTTCTTCGAATCATGAAGTGATTGCAGCTGTAGACGGGTATTTTGCAGATCTCACTGAGAACCACTACAGGGTTCTCAGTAAGAACGGGATAATGTTGCTGGAGCATCGTTGGAATGAACGTAATAGTCCTAAGGGACATTTTGTTGAAAAAGTAAGAATAATTTTGAAATTATAAATTCGTTTTTTCATTGTTAGGCCGAGAACCTTTCAGACCACCCTCGTAAAGAGGATAATAACCTCCCTATCTTTACTTGTGAACGTGTTCTTCAGCATCCAAGCAATCCTCTGAGCTATTTTGCTAATTCATTCAATATATCTTCTAAATATCAAATCTCTATCCACAATTAGCCCCAGGATCCCTAGCCTCGTCAGTTTCCTGTAAACTAGTACCTTCAATATGTTACGAAGTGTGTACTTTTTTCATCCCGAAGTATGTTAAATTATATTTTGTTACCTTATATTTTGTTACGAAGTACGTTACCTTATATGCAGTGGAAAATAGTTCCACTGCATAAAGGAAGTTCCAAGACTGCTGTTGCAAATTACCGACCGATCAGCATATCAGGAATCCTTGTCAAAGTTTTGGAGAAAGTAAAAAAAAAAAAAAAAAAAAAAAAAAAAAAATCAGCTAACACCTTTTTATTCCTATATAGGGATAGGCGAGGTCATTTAGCCCTATCTAACTTTTGGAGACTGAGTGGGCAGTCAATCTCCACTGGCAGCCAATCAGAGCTAGCCCAAGGCTATCACCAATTAAGTGGCATGCAGTGAAGAGAGACGGTTAAAAAGTGCCGCCATCTCGTGGTCCCTAACCCTAACACAATATATTTAATGTCTGAAATAATGTGAGTTCTACGGTCGATTTTCATGAGTTTACGAGACGAAAAACCCGAGTTTCCGGGAGAAAAAATCCGCCAGCCAGTGCCAGGGATCGAGTAACTCGGGAACCGGTCGAAAAAAGGCTTAAAGAAATTTCCTCTAGTCGACGACTAGATTCGAAACAAGATCTTCCTTCGTGCGCTCAAGCGCCGTGGTATGCAAACGCCACATCCACTGAACTACACAGGCTCCGTGGAGAAAGTAGTCAAGAGAAAAATGCAGGAATGGAAGATGAAAATGGGATTGAGTATGGGAGCAGCATGGTTTTGTGGATAAGGGTAATGGGTATACAGTGATACTGCTGTACCTTGTTAAGGCCTTTGACAGGATACCACATGGAATTCTAATCAGTAAACTGCAGCATATGGAGATAGATATAGGGTTGGTGAGATGGGCAGGAGGATTGTTGATGAAGAGATATCAGAGAGTAGTTTATTCAGGAGTAGAGTCCAAAAGACGACCTGCGACTAGTGGTGTGCCGCAGGGTTCTGTTCTTGGACCACTACTATTTAATTTGTTCATTAACGATATAGGAAATGATCTGAGAGGAACTGTTCATTTGTTTGTTGATGATGATGCAAAGTTGGGTAGAGCAATAGTGAATGCATAAGATATCAAAATTTTGCAGGATGCTTTGGATAGATTGGAGGACTGGGCTAAGGAGAATGGATGCCAATTTAATGTGGCAAAGTGTAAGGTTATGTATTTTGGGGTGAAAAGATTAGCAGCAGTATACCACATTGGTGGAACTGTACTCAAGTAGATTGACGAGGCCAGAGATTTGGGAGTGTTGTTGGATAGGGAGTTGAAGTTTAGTGGGGCACATCGTAAAAGTGGCTAAATCAGCTCATCAAATCACTTGGTTACTGAAGAATACTTTGACAAGCAGAGACAAGCAAGTTATTCTTCCTCTGTATCAAGCATTTATGAGACCCCATCTTGACTACCTTATCCAGATCTGAGAGCCAGGGTTTCTTCTTGATGGGGAGGAGGTGGAGAGGATCCAGAGGCAAGTGACCAACATGATAGCAGGTCTATGGAATGAACCTTATGAGAACAGGTTGAAGATTTGTGGGCTGCAGAAATTGGTTGATAGGCAGAAAAGGGGTAATATGATTGAGACATTCAAATTACTGAAGTGTTTCTATAAGATTAATTCACAGGATATTTTTCAGAACAGGACTGGTGGTGGGAGGACTAGGGGCCATCCATGGAAACTGAGGAAGAGTGTGGTTAGCAAGGGTGTTAGAACTAGGTTTTTAACTTGGAGAGTAGTGAATGAGTGGAATAAGTTGCCAGAGTCTATTGTGGGTGCTATGACTGTGAATGAGTTCAAGGCAAAGTATGATAGATACTGTGTAGATGTTGAATAGTTGTTCTTGATATGATGTTTAGGGAGTCCTTGGAGTTTCATGTGATAATAATAATAATAATAATATTAATAATAATAATTTTACAACATTGAATTGACAACCATTGCATTTTCCACACTGCCAATTTATTTAAATCATCCTGTAAGATATCGAAATCACCTTTATCAAGTGTTGCCCTCCCTAGTTTTGCTACTTCGGCAAACAACTGAATATCCCCATTCAAATCTTCTACTATATCAGTAATGTATAAATTAAAGAGTAGTGGTACTAGTTGGTCCTACAGAGCCCTGGGATACTCTACTAGTCACTCTCAATCACCTTGATTCCACTCTGTCATGTACAATCATCTGATATTTGTCTATCTACTCCAATCAATGCCACCAACCTCATATACATTCACATTTGCTTCAACTTATGAAATAGTTTTATGTACTCTTAAAAATGGTTCGATGGGAGTAAGGAGTTGGGACTGGGATGTGTAATGACTTTAAGTAGTGGTCTGCCATTTTTGCTTTAATTTAATTTTTGTTTTAATAAAAGTCCATTTTCTCTAACAGGAACGTTAACATGGTCTATACAGGATTGTACTATGTTTTCATGTATGCTTTCCTATCTAGTATGAGATAAAATGGTTGCTGTTAAGCCAGAGTTGAATAATATATCTAAATTAATACCTTTAATGAAACACAGCTCTCGACATTATAAAATAACATTACGGCTTACACATGTAGCCAAACATTATATAGAATTTTATTTAAAAATTCCAGTATATTTCATCCAAGGAACTTCGTCAGGGAGACAGAACGTTAACAACATTCAAAAGATGAATTACAATAAGGAGTCATAAGTCATGCACATATTAGTTCCTGTCTCGGTGGGAGCTGAAGTACATGATATTATACTATTAGAGTTCAATAGTGTAATGGTGTAATCTAGCTCGCCTCCTTGTGGTACACCCTGGGTAACGCTAATTGAGCTAGAGCGATTTGGCAGCCAGTCTAATACTTCTCCAGTCTAATAGTTCTCCTGGCTAAGGCATGCAGTCAAACAATACTGATTTTTCTAATTTTATTGATGATGCTGAAAAAAAAACTGGGATTTAGCCTTAAGATGTGTCAACTGAATATCGAGGGAATTAACAGAGCAAAATGTGACTATCTCTGCAAACGACTACAAGAAAATAACATTGATGTTGTGCTTCTTCAAGAAACACATGCTGAAGTGGTTTAATAGAAGAGAAAAAATAACTGGTTACACTCTGATTGGTGCTACATACCACAGGTATTATGGAATTGCAACATATATGAAGGATGATATAGAAAATGCTTCTGTCCTGACAACGAGATGTGATAACGATACCCATTTGTAAATGTGAAAATTCACAACATAACAATAGTCAATTTCTATAAACCTCCTTTAACATCATGGTCTATAGATGTGATACCTACTTATCAACATCCAACAGTATAGATTGGTGATTTTAATAGCCATCATGAGGAATGGAAGTATCATGATAACAACGACTGCGGGACTACCCTCGTTCAACGGGCAGAAATAAATAATATACACCTTGTATTTGATGCCAAAGATAGAAACACCTTTAGATCATCAACATGACAAACAGAGTCTAATCCAGTCTTATGTTTTGTTTCAATAAACACAGAAGGGCAAACATTACCAGCAAAAACGATATGTACTTTCTAACTTCCCACACAGTCAACATCGACCGGTGTTACTGGAAATTGGTATGTCACTACCTATAGGAAGATCCTTTCCACGACCGCGTTGGAATTTTAAAAAAGCAAATTGGAGAAATTTTGCGAATGAATTGGATAAATGTGTTCGGTGGATACCTGCTAGAGTTGCAGAGTACAAGAGATTTGTAGGAGCAATCATATCAACTGCGAAAAAATATATCCCTAGAGGTTACAGAAAAGATTATGTCCCCGGATGGAATGAAGAGAGTGAACATCTCTACAGAGAGTTCCTGAAAAGTGAAGATCCTGAAATAGCAGATGAATTACTACATAGCCTGAACTTATCTCGAAAAACAAAATGGATTGATACGGTTGAAAATCTTGACATCAAACGATCAAGTAGAAAAGCTTGGAATCTTCTCCAACAACTATCCACAACTAATCTATCTAAAAGAAAAAGCACAATCATCTCCCCTGAGAAAATAATAGCTAATCAAATCGTTAATATATCAAGGGCACCTAGGCACCGTGAACATACCAAGAAAGTTAAGAAAGAACTTAGAGATATAAAAATGAATGCCCTTGCTTTCTCACAATATGCCTCAATCTTCACTATAGATGAAGTAAAAACCGTCGTAAAAGATATTAAAGCTGGCAATGCCCCAGGTTTCGATGGTGTCCATCCTGAATTTCTAATTAACAGCGGGCCAAATACTATAAAATGGCTGTGAATTATTTTCTGATATAGTATTGACCGGACCCAGTTTAAGAAGTCAAAAATAGTTGCTATTCTGAAACATGGAATACCACCCCAGGAGGCAAAAAGTTACAGGCCTATTGCTTTATTGAGTTGCACCTATAAAATGTTAGAGCGCCTCTGTAAAACAGATTGTCCATACCAATTATGCAGCATGTCCCGATTGAGCAAGCTGGTTTTAGAGGAAAACGTGGTTGCTGTGATCAAGTTCTCACTTTAACATCATACATAGAAACTGGATTTCAGAAGCAAGAAAAAACATCAGCTGTCTTCTTGGACCTAACAGCAGCCTATGATACAATATGGCATGAAAGTCTTATATACAAATTTCTTAGCATTGTCCCATGTAAACGGACTGCACACTTAATTTCATCCATGTTCACTGAAAGTTTCTTTCAAGTTATATTAGGAAATAAAATGTCCCGACAAAGAAAACTTAATAATGGTCTTCCACAAGAGTTAGTATTGGCACCCTTACTTTATAACCTATACACATATGACTTGCCTGCTACCATCTCACGCAAGTTCTGTTATGCTGATGACACTGTAATTGCCATTCGACACAAATACATTAGTCAGGCTGAAGACGTACTTACAAAAGATCTGAAAACTATAGGTGAATATTATAAAAAATGAAGGCTCCAGCTCAATCCAGACAAAACAGAAGTATCAAGCATTCACCTTAATAATCACATGCAGATGTCACTTTACATATCTTCTTTGAAGGATGTTTACTACGACACAATAAGTTTCCAAAGTATTTGGGCGTTACTCTGGACCGCACGCTCTCTTACAAGCAACACCTAACAAACGTTTCTGCTAAGTTAAGAACCCTTAACAACATAATACAAAAACTAATAGGCACGACATGGGGAGCAACAGCCGACAATCTGAGGATTACCGCTCTTGGTTTAGTTTTCTCTGTTGCCGAATATTGCTCACCAGTGTGGCTAAATAGCACACGTTAAACTTGTTGATAGCCAACTAAATAATACAATGAGACTGATTTCTGGCACAATCAAATCAACGCCCACACACTGGCTTCCAGCTCTTAGTAACATTGTTCCACCGAATCTGCGTAGGACTAAGGCTCTCTTAGAGGAGTATAAGAAAATCTTGGAGAATACAGCGCTACCAATACATTTAGAGCTCCCAGACTTGAGTGTACGACGATTGAGATCAAGACATCCACCACTACAATTAGCCCAACTACTACTACATTCTAACTTTGACTTGAAGCAAGTGGCAAGAACAGTGGGAGAGCCATACAGATGACATCACAAAATTTTCTCTCAATGAATTACAAGAAAGTTTTGATGCTTGCTCACACCTCCCACGAAAATCCTGTACTCAGCTTAATAGAATTCGAACTTGTCATGGTGTATGTGCGGACATGCATTTTAAATGGGGTAAACGACTATCCCCGCATTGTGATTGTGGAGTTCAGAGACAAACTGTGAACCATATTGTGACTCATTGTTATCCCAGAGCATATTCAGGAGACAAATTGGACTTTTTAAGTGCTACACCCGAAGCTATGAACTATCTGACCAACATGGATGTAACCTTTTAATTTTATTGGTTTTTAAAATTACTTTTGAATTTTAATTTTATATGTTATTAAAGTGACAGTGTATTGTACTGCATGTTTTGATATTCATGCCATACGAATAAATACATTAGAGTTCAAAAGAACAATTCTAAAAAAGTTGCGGAGATTAAAAAATAAAAATAAAAAAAGTAACACTAAATAGTTATCACTTCCTAAAACTTGTGAAGTAATAACTATTAAATGATTTCGCAGAGTTTCACACGTTTCTAAGAAAAGACGATCGAATTTGAACTTGTTGGAATGAAGACGTTCAGTACGGGTCCGAAGACCTCTGCATAGTGTCAATAGCTTGCGAAGCAAGACCAGAGATATCGGATTCCAAAAATCTAATAGTGTTGATGTTCTTCAAAAGGTGGTAATGCATTCTTTGTGGATGGTAGAAAGGAAGACATTTTCCAAGCTGATTTAAAGGAAGTGTGTAGAGTGAATTTTCGAAGAATAGTTGCTATTTGTTACCGAGGGTCCTTTAAGATAAGGCGTTGAAATTCTTTTCACATCAGATGTCTGGTGGAAGGATGAGCAATAATTTTCTGAATGGTAGTTTTGTTGTATCCATTACATATCAGATTGTTAGAGAGTGTGTAGCTCAGTGGATGTGTGGCGTTTGCAGACCACAACGCTGACTGCACGAAGGAAAACTTTGTTTCGAATGTAGTCGACGACTAGAGGAAAATTTCCGAAGCTTTGTTTAAACCGGTTCCCGAGTTAGTCGATCTCAGGCATGGGCAAGTGGGTTTTTTCTCCCAGAAACTCTGGTTTTTCGTCCCGTAAACTCAAGAAAATCGACCGTAGAACCCACACTATTTTCAGACATTCAATATATTGTGTTAGGATTAGGCACCACGAGATGGTGCCATTTGTTGAGCCGTCTCTCTTCACTGCGTGCTTGTTAATTAATGATAGCCTTGGGCCAGCTGTCTCTGATTGGATACCACTGGAGATTGAACTGCCCACTCAGTCTCCAAAAGTTAGATAAGGCTAAAACGGATTCATCTACTCCCTATACGGGAATAAAAGGCCTTCGTCCCGTAAACTCAAGAAAATCGACCGTAGAACCCACACTATTTTCAGACATTCAATATATTGTGTTAGGATTAGGGACCACGAGATGGTGCCATTTGTTGAGCCGTCTCTCTTCACTGCGTGCTTGTTAATTAATGATAGCCTTGGGCCAGCTGTCTCTGATTGGATACCACTGGAGATTGAACTGCCCACTCAGTCTCCAAAAGTTAGATAAGGCTAAAACGGATTCATCTACTCCCTATACGGGAATAAAAGGCCTCAGTTGATTTTTGTTTTTAAATTTCATTCAGTTCATTTAACAAAACGGTATCAGAATAGCAGATCGTATTATCCCTATGCATATGGCGCTTGATAATACCCATGTTTTGTGTTGAATGATGGTGGGAAGATGAGTGAATGTTTCTACCAGTAAAGCTTGGCTTACGATAAACGGAAAATTCAACATGACCAGGGGGATTACGAATAGTTAAGTTATTCAATACTGGATAGTTGGTTATTGTACTCATGTTCAATAATGAATTTGATAAGGTATAAGTAGTTTATTTTCTCTAGGAACATAAAATAATTCTGAATCAGTGTGAAACCTGATCACGAATATATCATCAACCGATCTAATCATATGCGAGGCTGAGGGAATATAGTATCGTAGAATTTTTTCTAGAAGTCCATAAACCTTTTCCTTCAATTCCTTCAAACCAGTTTGGAAACTGTCTTCCTTTCTATCATCCACAAAGGATGTATTACCACCTTTTTCCTTACCAGGTGGATGTGAAGTACCCTAGTGGTGTTATCTTTGTTATTTTGGAGAGACTGGCTATTTTGCATTGATTAGAATTGAAGAACATCAAGACTATATAAGATTTTTGGAATACAACAAGTCTGATTTTGCTTTGCACGTTATTGATACTAGGCACAGAAGTCTTTGGATCCAGACTAAACTCCTTGATTCCAGCAAGTTTAAATTAGATTTCGCATGTTTCTGAGAAAAGAGAAACATGCGAAACCGTTCGAAATCGTCTGAACTTGAACTGGTCAGATGCATACCGGTATCCAAGTTTGGAGAAGTCATTACTATTAAAAAAAAATAATCAGCTAACGCCATTTATTCCCATATAGGGAGTATGCGAGGCCGCTAGACCCCTATATGACTTTTGGAGACTGAGTGGGCAGTTCAATATCCACTGGTAGCCAATCAGAGATAGCTTGCTACAGGCTATCACTAATTTAAGCAGCCCACAGTGGAGAGACAACTGAAAATGTGACGCCAACTCGTGGTCCAAAATCCAACATAATATTTTAATGTCTGGAATAGTGTGGGATCTACGGTCGAATTTCTTGAGTTTTCGGGACGAAACACCAGAGTTTCTGGGTGAAAAAACTGGCTTGCCCATGCCGGAGATTGACTAACAAGGGAACCGATCGAAAAAACCCTTAGAAAAAGTTCCTCAAGTCGGCGACTAGTATTGAGCTTAAGTCCATCTTCGGGCGGTTTATCGTCTGAAGAGTGGGAGTGCAAACACCAGTTACAGTGAGCTCGTTTTTTTTTTGTTTTTTTTTGTACTACACAAGTTTTGCAATTGTTCCTTTGAACTCTAATAGTACATAATAACCCGATTCCCTTTCGGTCTCTGCGGATATGGGTACGGTCCAGCACGAAAATCACACTCTCTCCCTCGGATTTTCAAGGGCCGACAGGAGCGCTCCGGACACCGCAGGAGGCGCGGTGTTTTACGGGGATAGCATCCCTATCTCCGGACGAACCGATTCCAGGAGCCAAACCCTTACAAAGAAAAGACAACTCTCCCCGGGACTCCCATCGACTTTTCCGAGTTCGGTTGCGTTACCGCACTTAGCCCCAGAGGGGCTGATCTCCGTGTCCGGGTTCGGGAATATTAAAGTCAGTCTACCTGAAGAAGTTGATTGGATGAAATATATTGGAGTTTTTTTAAAAAAATTCTGTATATTTTTTTGCTCCATGTGTAAGCCCTAAAGTTACTTTATAATACAATATCTACCAATAATTGTCCGGAGACTCCTATTATTTGAGGTTATGGAATATTCCAGGTTTGATAATAACATAGAATCCGGTGTACAGATATTAGGATGCAGTATTTCATTGTGGCAGTTGAATACAGTAGTATGGCAACATGACCTAAACTCAATGACTTTGAGAGAGGTGTCATCATGGGCTGTCCATATTGGTGGCATGTCCATACGTGCCACTGCCGCTCAACTGGAGCTTCCAAAATCAACGATTTGCAATGGATCAATAAATGAAGACGTTCTGGCATCATTAGTGCTGGAAAACACCCAGGACGGCCGCCGAAAATGACTTACAGAGGCAGGAGGGTGCGAAAACGAGTGGAAACAAAAACTGGCACAGACCATCTGTGATGATTTTCAGAGTGCCAGTAACACATAGCGAACACTAATACTGTACGAAAAGAACTCCATTTCTATGGAAGAGAAGCGGCACACAAGCCGAACCATCACAACAATGAATAAGATGGTTCGACTGGACTAGTGCAGAGAGCATGTAAATTGGACCATTGACCAGTGGAAAACAATACTCTAAAGCGACGAATCAAGGTTCTCCTGTGTCTACTCTGATGGCAGGGTGTGGGTGTGGAGGCAGCCTGGTGAGCTCTTGTTACCACAGTTTGGTGGTTGAATAATGTTGTGCGGTGCATTCAGGAGGTTTAGAGTGGGACTGGTCGTTGTCCGATATTCTGGATAATCAGGTGCTGCCTACACTGTGGAGATTTTATGGAACGGACCTGTGTTACTATCAAGACGACAGTGATCCATATCACAAAGCTGGATGTTATGGAATGGTATGAAGAGATGGGTGTTAATCGACTGCCCTTGCCTGCACAGAGACCCGACTTCAACCAAATGGAACACATGTGGGAAGAATTAGAGTGGCTATTGAGGTCCACAGCAAGCACGTTGTCGATCTGTTACTGAACTTAGTGATGCTTTAATGGGGGAATGGAGATAAATTCTACCTGAAGTATGCTGGAAATTGGTAGAAAGCTTTCCCCAAATGGTGCAGGAGGTGATCATAGCCAAAGGTGGGGTTTGCTTGCTGGTATCAGTTGATTTATTATTATTATTATTATTATTATTATTATTATTATTATTATTATTACCCTCCCACTGAGTCGGTAGACTCATCTTGGAGGTTTATTCAACTGGCAAACATATCATATAGAATCTTAAAATTTTTAAATCTCCTTGCATTAAAAACGCATTTTGTTAATGTGTTTCATTCACTGACAATTCTCCATGTAAAAATCTATTCATCACAACCCTCCCCCCCTCTCCACACTTTTACATAACTTCCAGGGATGACCTCTGGTTCTTTCCCTCTCACCTGCTACACTTTTTATAATCTCCTCTGGATTAATCTGATAAAATCCTTTCACTAACTTAAATATCTCTATTATATCACCTCTCTTCCTTCTATCCATCATACTCTGTAGTCCACATTTCTTCAACCTTACTCCATAGAACACCATTCCAAAGTCCTGATATTGTTTTAGTCTCTCGCCTCTGGCCCCTCTGCAATGTCTCTACATCACATTGAAAACTAGTCGACCAGATCTGAGCACAATAGTTTGAGTGTGGGCTGATCAGTGCCTTATACAGTGGCACAACCATGTCCTTATTCTTACATTTAGAGTACTTCTTATCATAGCAGCACTACGATGTGAAGTGAGCCTTTGTAATACTAGCAATATGCCTTCTAAACTTCAGTCTACTGTCAACCATCACTTCCAAATCTCTAATCTCATCCACTTCCTGCAGTACGGAATCACTGATATAGTACACAGCCTTATATTTCGCGCTCCAAAATGTAATACCTTGCACTTATTGATATTAAAACTACAACCCCACTCTCCTGTGTGCCAAGTGCTAAAGTGTCCGTACAGTTATTGGTAGATAGTGTATATCTAAATAAGCTGGCGTTATACTTGATTCGGTTTTTAGGGGGAGGAGATTGTTAATGTTCATGTCTCCTGCTATAATTATAGGCTGGTTAAAGTTGCTTATTTTTATTTAGCCAGGTTTTTAATTCCTCTAGGAATGGTTTAGGATTTTCATCTGGTGGCCTATAAATGGAGTTCAGTATAAAACCATTTCCGTTGACATGGTTTTTTTAACATAAGACAAATATTTTCGGTTGTCTGAAATTTCATTTTTAGCTGACTTACTGTGCACTTTTGTTTATTGTAAACATTAATCTCACCACCTTTTCTTTTTTCACGACAATAAATGAATATTTGGAAGTACTGTATTTATGTTGTATGGTGGAATCTTCACGTTGGTTAGGGAAGTTTCTCATCATCAAATAATAATATTCGCTTTTAATGATTTCACCGAAAAACGTAAAAAAAAAAATAAAAGAATATATTATTATTATTATTATTATTATTATTATTATTATTACGGGCAACTCCAGGGAGTCATTAGACTCATCGAGGGAGGCCCCAAATCATTTTCATCACAACTATTCGACATTCATACAGTATCTATCATACCTCGCCTTAAACTCATTCACTGTCACAGCATCCACCACAGACTCAGGGAGCGCATTCCACTCATTCACTACTCTAAAAGTAAAGAACCCAGCTCTAACACCTTTACTAACCACACTTTTGCCCAGTTTCCATGGATGTCCCCTAGTCCTCCCACAACCAGCCCTGTTCTCAAAAATATCTTCTGAATTAATTTTATAGAAACCCTTCAGTAATTTGAATGTCTCAATCATATCTCCCCTCCTCCGCCTATCAACCAATTTTTGCAACCCACAAATCCTCAACCTGTTCTCATACGGTTCATTCCACAGACCTGCTATCATCTTGGTCACTCGCCTCTGGATCCTCTCCACCTCCTCCCCATCAAGAAGAAACCTAGGTGACCAAATCTGAGCACAGTAGTCGAGATGAGGTCTTATCAAGGCTCGATACAGAGGAACAATAACCTGCTTGTCTCTGCTTGTCAACGTATTCTTCAGCAACCAAGTGATTTGATGAGCTGATTTGGCCACTTTTGCAATGTGTCCCCTAAATTTCAATTCCTTATCCACCAACACTCCTAAATCTCGTGCCTCATCAATTTCCTGGAGCACGGTTCCACCAATGCAGTAAACTGCCTCCCATCTTTTCACCCTAAAATGCATAACCTTACATTTTGCCACATTAAATTGACATCCAATCTCCCTAGCCCAGACCTCCAATCTATCCAAATCATCCTGCAAAATTTTGACGTCATCTGCATTCACTATTGCCCTACCCAACTTCGCATCATCCGCAAACAAATGAACTGTTCCTCTCAGATCCTTTCCTATATCATTTATGAACAAATTAAACAGCAGTGGTCCAAGAACAGATCCTTGTGGTACACCACTAGTCACAGGCCGTCTAGTGGACTCTACTCCTGAGTAAACCACTCTCTGATATCTCTCCATCAACCACCCTCCTATCCATCTCACCAACCCTATGTCCATTCCCATATGCTGCAATTTACTGATTAGAATTCCATGTGGTATCCTGTCAAAGGCCTTAGCAAGGTCCAGCAGAATCACTGTAAACCCATTACCCTTATCCAGTTCAGCCGTCACTGTGTTATAATACGTGAGCAAGTTACTGAGGCATGACCTACCCTTCACAAAACCATGCTGTCCCCGATACAGTATCCCATTTTCTTCTATCCAATCTTGTATTTTCCTCTTGACTATTTTCTCTAAGACCTTGATAATGATTCCTGTTATGCTGATTGGCCGGTAATTTTCAACAGCAGCCTTGGAACCACCTTTGTGCAGTGGAACTATTTTCCCCTCTTTCCACCCCCTTGGGACTGACCCAGTCCTGAGGCTCAAATTAAACATAACGGTCAAGGGCACTGACAATTCTTTGGCCGCTTCACGTACGACACGAGCTGGTATACCATCCAATCCCACAGATGTATTGACATTGAGGTTCTGTAATAGACTAGTTACCTCTACCTCATTCATCACAATTCCAGTATAAGCTGTTGGTTCCTCCATTTCCGCAAAGCTACCACCTGGATGATATACTCTTGCAAAGTGCTCGCTCAGTAATTCCACAACATCGACTGATTCAGTTACCTCCCTACCCTCAGCATTTTTTAAGATCATTCTACCATGAGCATTTTTCCTTTTACTTGCAACATATTGAAAAAACTGTTTGGGATTCTCTTTAGCCTGCATGGCCAATTTCCTTTCGTAATCTGCTTTTGCTTTTCTTACCACCCTTGTTACCATCCTGGCCTGAGCTTTATACTGTTCATGCACCTGATGGTCACCCTTCTCCTTAAATTCCCTCCACAATTGTTTCTTTTTTTGCAGCTCAAGCTTAATAGTGTTATTCATCCATTTAACCCCTACCTGATTTATTATTCGGACTCTTGGTATACAGTCAACCATTGCCTCCTGCAAACAGTTCTTAACCACCTCCCATGCACCATCAACATCCAGCCCTTGCAGTTTTACATGCCATGGCATTGAGCCAAGCACACACCTAAGCTTGTCATACTTACCAGCCCGGTAATTCCACATATACCCTGTCTTAATTGTAAATTCGACTCCTTTAGCCACCTCCCAAGTCATGACCTTATGGTCACTCTCACCAATTGGTGGCAACATGGTCATGTTCGTTACAGCTACATTCTCAGTTGCAATTACTAGGTCCAGCACTCTCTGCCCCCTGGTATTTTCCAATACATGTTGCCGTAGATAGTTGTCCCTTAATAACTGCATAAAATCCAATTCCTTCCTCCCATGTGCCCTCTCCTCTTTCCAGTCAATGTTACCATAATTGAAATCACCCATAATAATTACCCTCCTTCCATTCATTTCTTCTATTTGCTTATGCATACTATTCCCACCATCCACTCCATCACCCGGTCTATAGCAGCACCCAATTGTATATTTTGTTCTGCGAGATTGTATCTCACACCAAACAGCCTCAAATGTGCTTTTTTCCCCATCCTGCAGTTCAACTTCTATACTCCTTGGCTGAAGCTCATCAGCTATCATCAATAACACTCCTCCCCCCTTTTTATTCACCCTGTCACTCCTGAACACGCTATACCCATCGCATTCAATCCCACTAGCTTTATCATCTTCTGTCAGCCATGTTTCACTAATACCGACAACCTGTGGCCTGGAAGTGCCAACCATGGCCAAAAACTCTTCCTTCTTGTTCCTAATACTCCTGGCATTAGTGTACATGAATTGCAGAAGCCCATTTGTCCCATCCCTACTTTGATTCTTTATACTAATTATCCCATTCTGATTTGTTGTCCGTCGTAATATAGTAATAATATTAATATTATTATAGTAATATAGTAATAATATAAGCAATTTGTTAATTACTTGTAACTTAGTAGATGGCGGTGTAGTAAAAATAAGTAAAGGAAGAATTAAGAATGTCGGTAATGATGTTATTGAATTGTTAAGAATTTTGTATTTATATAAAATGTAACATATTGACGATTGGCATCGGTGTGTATATTTTTCCGCATGTGCTATTTCATTTTTCAATATGGTGGACGTCCCATCTGATCGTGAATGATTCTATGGTGATATAACTGAATTTTTAATCCTCTTATGCGCTCGAATGGCAGCTGATCTTCAGAATCAAGCTGTACCTTCGTCTCGGACATTAAAGGTAAAACTATATTCTTTAATTGTGAGTTTTCTATAACAAGAATATACTTAAAGACCAATTTTGTATTTATTTCACAGGGGCTTATTTCTAGTGAGCACAGGAGTGGTGAACCAGACGTACCAGATGCTGTGCCTTACGTTATATGATATATATCTATTACATTAAATGCATTGTAGATTGGTCCGTCCTCCCCTTTCTCTTGCTCCTTATCCCAATGCTATTAGATTATTTGAGAGCTAGGGATGTATCTTTCCTGTCTTGCTGAACTATCTTCTTCACAGCCTGCCTTCTCTCCCAGGTATTTGCTTCACCGAAGTAGACTACCCTTCCACAAAGCCTAGTCAGTATGGAGAGATTAGACCAAAACCTCCTCAAATGATTATGATAAGTATAAGGAGGCCATAGAGCCCAAGGCCACAATGAGCATATAAAAATCACAAATGTGACTATCACGACCATATAACAGACCAGACTTAAACTCTTTGGGGAGGTCTGCTCTTAATGAGAAATTTATGAGACTTATATAAGATGCATGGGTTGCATTTAAATGGAGTTGGTGTACGGAGACCTGAAAGAGTGTTGATGAATGATGTGGAAGTGGATGTACAGACTCAGGGAAACCAGATTTATTAAGGGGGGGGGGAAGAAGATATGCAGACTTTAGGGGGGGCAGTTAAGTGTATGAATGAGTATATTATGCCCGAGCGAGTACGATGGACAACAAATCAGAATGGGATAGTTAGTATAAGGCATCAAAGTAGGGATGGGACAAATGGGCTTTTGCAATTCCTGTACACTAATGCCAGGAGTATTAGGAACAAGAAGGAAGAGTTTTTGGCCATGGTTGGCACTTCCAGGCTACAGGTTGTCGGTATTAGTGAAACATGGCTGACAGAAGATGATAAAGCTAGTGGGATTGAATGCGACGGGTATAGCGTGTTCAGGAGTGACAGGGTGAATAAAAAGGGGGGAGGAATATTATTGATGATAGCTGATGATCTTCAGCCAAGGAGTATAGAAGTTGAACTGCATGATGGGGAAAAAAGCACATTTGAGGCTGTTTGGTGTGAGATAGAATCCAGCAGAACAAAATATACAATTGGGTGCTGCTATAGACCGGGTGATGGAGTGGATGGTGGGGATAGTATGCATAAGCAAATGGAAGAAATGAGTGGAAGGAGGGTAATTATTATGGGTGATTTCAATTATGGTAACATTGACTGGAAAGAGGAGAGGGCACATGGGAGGAAGGAATTGGATTTTATGCGGTTATTAAGGGACAACTATCTACGGTAACATGTATTGGAAAATACCAGAGGGCAGAGAGTGCTGGACCTAGTAATTGCAACCGAGAATGTGGCTGTAACGAACATGATCATGTTGCCACCAATTGGTGAGAGTGACCATAAGGTCATGACTTGGGAGGTGGCTAAAGGAGTCGAATTTACAATTAAGACAGGGTACATGTGGAATTACCGGGCTGGTAAGTATGACAAGCTTAGGTGTGTGCTTGGCTCAATGCCATGGCATGTAAAACTGCAAGGGCTGGATGTTGATAGTGCATGGGAGGTGGTTAAGAACTGTTTGCAGGAGGCAATGGTTGACTGTATACCAAGAGTCCGAATAATAAATTAAGTAGGGGTTAAATGGATGAATAACACTATTAAGCTTGAGCTGCAAAAAAAAGAAACAATTGTGGAGGGAATTTAAAGAGAAGGGTGACCATCAGGTGCAGGAACAGTATAAAGCTCAGCCCAGGATGGTAACAAGGGTGGTAAGAAAAGCAAAAGCAGAATACGAAAGGAAATTGGCCACGCAGGCTAAAGAGAATCCCAAACAGTTTTTTCAATATGTTGCATGTAAAAGGAAAAATGCTCATGGTAGAATGATCTTAAAAAATGCTGAGGGCAGGGAGGTAACCGAATCAGTCGATATTGTGGAATTACTGAGCGAGCACTTTGCAAGAGTATATCATCCAGGTGGTGACTTTGCAGGAATGGAAGAACCAACAGCTTATACTGGAATTGTGATGAATGAAGTAGAGGTAACTAGTCTATTACAGAACCTCAATGTCAGTACATCTGTTGGATTGGATGGTATACCAGCTCGTGTCGTAAGTGAAGCAGCCA
Source organism: Typopeltis vanoorti (assembly GCF_054136105.1). Classification (NCBI taxonomy): domain Eukaryota; kingdom Metazoa; phylum Arthropoda; class Arachnida; order Uropygi; family Thelyphonidae; genus Typopeltis; species Typopeltis vanoorti. Next base: position 47,856,070 of record NC_143552.1, read on the forward strand.
AAGAATTGTCAGTGCCCTTGAACCATTTTGTTCAATTTGAGCCTCAGGACTGGGTCAGTCCCAAGGGGGTGGAAAGAGGGGAAAATAGTTCCACTGCACAAAGGTGGTTCCAAGGCTGCTGTTGAAAATTACCGGCCAATCAGCATAACAGGAATCATTATCAAGGTCTTAGAGAAAATAGTCAAGAGGAAAATACAAGATTGGATAGAAGAAAATGGGATACCGTATCGGGGACAGCATGGTTTTGTGAAGGGTAGGTCATGCCTCAGTAACTTGCTCACGTATTATAACACAGTGACGGCTGAACTGGATAAGGGTAATGGGTTTACAGTGATTCTACTGGACCTTGCTAAGGCCTTTGACAGGATACCACATGGAATTCTAATCAGTAAATTGCAGCATATGGGAATGGACATAGGGTTGGTGAGATGGATAGGAGGGTGGTTGACGGAGAGATATCAGAGAGTGGTTTACTCAGGAGTAGAGTCCACAAGACGGCCTGTGACTAGTGGTGTGCCACAAGGATCTGTTCTTGGACCACTGCTGTTTAAATTGTTCATAAATGATATAGGAAAGGATCTGAGAGGAACAGTTCATTTGTTTGCGGATGATGCGAAGTTGGGTAGGGCAATTGTGAGTGCACAGGATGTCAAAATTTTGCAGGATGATTTGGATAGATTGGAGGTGTGGGCTAAGGAGAATGGATGTCAGTTTAATGTGGCAAAATGTAAGGTTATGCATTTTGGGGTGAAAAGATTGGCGGCAATTTACTGCATTGGTGGAACTGTGCCCCAGGAAATTGATGAGGCACGAGATTTAGGAGTGTTGGTGGATAAGGAATCGAAATTTAGGGGACACATTGCAAAAGTGGCCAAATCAGCTCATCAAATCACTTGGTTGCTGAAGAATACGTTGACAAGCAGGTTATTGTTCCTCTGTATCGAGCCTTGATAAGACCCCATCTAGACTACTGTGCTCAGATTTGGTCACCTAGGTTTCTTCTTGATGGGGAGGAGGTGGAGAGGATCCAGAGGCGAGTGACCAAGATGATAGCAGGTCTGTGGAATGAACCGTATGAGAACAGGTTGAGGATTTGTGGGTTGCAAAAATTGGTTTATAGGCGGAGGAGGGGAGATATGATTGAGACATTCAAATTACTGAAGGGTTTCTATAAAATTAATTCAGAAGATATTTTTGAGAACAGGGCTAGTTGTGGAGGACTAGGGGACATCCATGGAAACTGGGCAAAAGAGTGGTTAGTAAAGGTGTTAGAGCTGGGTTCTTTACTTTTAGAGTAGTGAATGAGTGGAATGCGGTCCCTGAGTCTGTGGTGGATGCTGTGACAGTGAATGAGTTTAAGGCGAGGTATGATAGATACTGTATGAATGTCAAATAGTTGTGATGAATATGATTTGGGGCCTCCCTCGATGAGTCTAATGACTCCCTGGAGTTGCCCGTAATAATAGTAATAAAATTTGAGAAACACTACATGCAGACTAAGTACATAAAATAAAATCATCACTTAGATCTAGAGGTCTAATAGAATTAATAACAGAAAATGATATGGCTGTACCTACAACTGTATGTCATTATTAGGACAAGCAAGATTAGAAGAATTATGGTTGGAAGCAGCAAAGATAAAATGGGACATCATTGGGTTGAGTGAAACTCGGAGATTTGGTGAAAATAGTATCTGTCTAAAGAATGGGCATATACTCTTATAGTTGTGGTGACATTCCAAGTTCTAGAGAGGGATTGGCCTAATTAACTGCTCCATAAAAGATAAAATATGAGAAATAAAATATCTCATAAACAGGATTGCAGAACTCTACCTTAAAATAAACAGACATTATAAATTTAGAATTGTACAAGTTTATCACCAACCTCAGACCACACAGAGGAAGAAATAGATGCATTTTATGAAACACTAGACCAACTGACTAACTGGTAAATAGCAGTGATACAATCTTGATGGAGGACTTCAGTGGTAAAGTAGATGTAAGAGATAGCAGCAGAATAGAGGATAGAGGAATGAAAATGGAGAAAGATTGACAGAATTTGCTGATGGTAGAGATCTTTATGTAATGAATATGTTCTTCAAAAAAAAAAAAAAAAAAGAATTGGACATGGCAAAGTTCAAATAGAGAGGTCTTTAATGAAATAGATTATATTTTAGCTGACACAAAATATATTGTGCAAGATACAGATGTTATAAATAGTTTCAGCACAGGTAGTGATAACAGATTAGTCAGATCAAAAATTGCCATTAAAAAAATGGGAAAGACAGAAATTGATCAAAAGTAAAAGTCCCTCTATTAATTTACCAAATCTGAAAAAAAAAAAGTGCTTTTCCAGAAAGAGATGGGATTTTATGATATTGATATGAATGAAGACCTGGATAAAACTATCAAATAATAACTGAGTCCCTACTAAATAATGCCAAAGAGATTGATGGAATTAACCAGAAGATGGTTGAAAGAAAATTGTATGATGAAACCCTACATCTTTTCAGAAAGAGAAGAGAAATGAAAAGAGATCTAGACATGAGAAGTATATTAGAATTCTTGGAACTATGTAAGACATTAAGAAAAAGAATGAACACAAGAAATTTAGTAACTTCAGAACAAGGAAAATTACAATAGAATATGGAATGTTTAAAAGGAGTGAGAAAAGAGTTATCCATAGGACAAAATAAATTAATAACCCTTAAGAATGAAAATGGAGTACTAATTAAAGACAAAGAACAGATCATAAGAAGAATAGAATCCTTTTATGCCAAATTATATGCTAATTCCCAAAACTTATACCAATATGGTGTAAGAAATGAAAGAAGAAGAAATATGCCTTGATGTTTTAAAAGAAGGAGTTTGGTATGCAATGTGTAGTATGAGTAATAGCAAGACATCAGTTGAATAAGAGTTACTAATATAAGTCCTGAAAGCAGGTTGTGTATCAGTCATGACTATGCAAAGTTAAATTTATACATCATGCCTAAGACAGAGGAGCATTGGTACAATGCTATCCTTACGTTGGCCTGGTTGACCAAGTGGTTAGCGTATCCACTCTCCAGCCAAAAGGCTGCAGGTTCAAATCCCGCCGTGGACATGGATGTTTGTGATTGTCTGTGAAAATAGTGGTGGTCGGCAGCAGATGGTGCTGGTGTAGATGAAGGTAGTTGAGGTTAATAGAGCGGTGGAGACAGAGTTGTAGAGCAGGTGCCCTGCCTCGATGAGTCTTTGGACTTGCTGGAGGTGTTATGTAATAATAATAATTATTATTATAGTTTTTAAAAAGGGAGACAGAGAGGATATTAAAAATTATTACTCTGTTGGTCTCCTTTTAACAATGTAAAATTTTTACCAAAATCATTAACATATATTTAGCACATCAGAATATAAAACAGACTAGATTTTTGCCACTTCTAGAACAAGCAGGATTCAGAAAAAAGTACACATCATTGATCATACCAGTGGTGGTGGTCGGCGGTAGATGGTGTTAGTGTAGTTGCAGTCAGTTGGTGGATTGAGTGGTGGAGACAGAGTTGTAGATGAGTGCGCCTTTGATAAGTCTTTGGACTTCCTAGAGGTGTCAAATAATAATAATAATAATATATATGTAATAAGACAAATAATTGAAAAGACAAATGAATATGAAAAACCCGTAGGTATGCCGTTCATTAATTTTGAAAAGGCATTTGATTCAATCTCAACATTAGCTATTTTAGATGCCCTTAAAAATCAAGGAATTGAAAAAAACTTACATTGATATACTTAGTTATTTATATAAAAATTCAGCTGCATCTTTAAAATCATGAACAGATATATAATTTCCTATAAAAAAAAAAAAATAAATAAATAAAGTTAGACAGGGAGATGCCATTTCATCTAAATTACAGCAGCAGACCTAGAAAAAAATTTTTAAAAATCTGGATTGAAAAAATAGAGGAATTATGGTAAATTGGGAAAGAACTAAAACACCTACGATTTGCTGATGATATTATTCTTTTAGGAAATTTCTCAGTTGAAGAAGTTGTTGAAGAACTTCAACAAATGATCACTGAATTGAATGCAGAAAGTTAAAAGAAAGGATTAAATACAAACAAAGACAGAACAAAAATAATGTATAATAAATGCATTACCAAAAAAAAAAAAAAAAACAGTACAAATGGAACACCAGGAAATTGATATGTTGGAAGTTTTTTCCCACTTGGTTAGACTATAATAAATTTAGTTTAATCCTTTATCCAAGTGTAAGCAAATAAAGTTTGCGCCTTCCAATGCAAACAAAGTTTGCGTTGGAAGACGCAAAAAAAACTTCCAATATCTTTCTCAAAATCCAGAGTAATTTAATAATAAGGTGGTACACCTTTTAGCAACTCGTATAGGTAAACATGACTTCTCCATTGCTTCTGCCTTAGTATAGTTTGCCCACAGATTAGAGACCCTTTGACACTTCTGCACATGTTACAAAAAGGAGAATCCATTTTGATAATAGGGTAATCAATCCGTATTGCGGGATGAGTTGTTTATTATTATACGTCAGAAAATTAACTTCTGTTTTATGATTATTGTAGTTAACTATGTTGCTCGTATAACAGTTGGAAAATTTTACCTATAAAGCACGTGATTTCGCATGTTGGTGACCGATTCGTAAGTCCTTCATTTCTTTCTCCCCTTCAGCATGAATCGACTATTTTTGGCAAGTTTCGAAGTAGAGATCTCAAAAGCGTGGGCACACTATATCACCACTTCTGGGTCTGGCTCTCACTGATGAGACTTCAATAAAGGTCGAAACCGGTGTGAGTTATGGCCCTTCCCTTAATGCATAGCATTATACATGTCTGCAAGGAGATGTGCTTTGCATTATGGGAGATACCGAGACAAGGAGTGATGAGAGCTTGGTCCACCTTTACCACGAGTTGCCTCAGTCCTGAAGATACTTCAGGCGCAAACTTTGTTTGCTTACACTTGGATAAAGGATTAAACTAAATTTATTAAAGGGAATTGATATAGTAACCTCCTATATTTACCTAGGACAAAAGATCACAGTAGAGGGTGACTGTATAGAAGAAATATGTAGAATTCAACTTAATTGGATAGCATTTGGAAAACATCAGGAAGCACTCCAAGGAAACATACCAATTTATCTTAAAAGATAGATTGGTATGTTTGAACAGTTTTATACTTTTATACTTGGAAGTGAAACATGGACAAAAAAAAATCAATCAAGTTGAGGGTTACCTAGAGGAAAATGGAAAGATCGTTACTCAGTATTACCATTCTAGATAGAAAACGCAATACTTGGGTCAGTGTACAGACTAGGGTGAGAGACATTATTATTATTAAGAGAGACCTCCAGGGAGTCAGGGACTCATCAAGGGAGGCCACATACTACGCCACCAGCTATCATACTCATTCTTGAAATCATTCACACTGCTCACAACATCCAACGGCAATCCATTCCAATCACTCACCACCCTGTGCGAGAAAAATCTAGCCTTTACTCCCTTCTTAGCGGCATTCATTCTTAGCTGCCAAAAATGGCCACTTGTCCTTTCCCCTTCCCCCATAAATTGAAAAATTCCATCAATTGAAATCCTGTATGACCCTCAGAAGTTTGTAAGTCTCAATCATCAACCCTTTCTCCTATTTGCCAGTACCTGCGGTCTACAAATTCTCAATTCTTCACAATGAGTATTCAACAATTCTGATATTTTTAACACCCTCCTTTGCACTCTCTCTCTCCAGTATATCAGAATCACAACAGGAGACAAGAGCTGCACACAGTAGTTCAAGTGAGGTCTTATCAAGGCCTTATAAAGAGGTAAAAATGACATCCTTATCTTTACATGTGAATGTTAGTTTCAGCATTGCAATTATCTTTTGAGTTGTATTTACAATCTTTGCTATCTGGTCCCCTGAACTTCAACTTCCTATCTACTAACACTCCAAGATCCCAAGCCTCATCAGTTTCTTCTAGCATAACCCTATCAATATAATATGGCATTGGATATCTAATCATGCTGAAGTGAATGACTTTACATTTACTGACAAATTAACTGACTACCATTTTCCCATGCCCATAATTCCAGCCTACTTAAATTATTCTGCAAGTACTGCATATCAGCAGCACTCCTGATTACGTTTCCTATCTTTACATCATCAGCAAATAGCTGTATGTCACTTGTCAAATCCTTCCCAATATCCTTAATGTACAGATTGAATAACAGTGGACCAAGCACTGATCCTTGTGGCACACTACTTGTTACTTGTTATAACAGTCATTAGAAGATTCAAATGGCAATGGACAGTTCATATTGCAAGAAGAAGTAACACTCAAAAATTGACGTAGTTGATATCAGAATGGTATCCTGAAGATGGAAAGAGCACTACAAGAAGACCAAAGAGACAGTGGGATGATGAGGTAAAAAGAGATGACAGGAACTCAGTGGCATAAAAAGGCACAAGATAGGAATGAATGGAAGACTTTGCCCAGCAGTGGACAAAAAATGGCTGATGATGATTATTTAAAAGATTATACTTAACACGTTCGCTGCCAACTACGAGTATACTCGTAGTGGGTAAACCTGCTTCACAAGCCAGCTACGAGTATACTCGTATGACGCTTACCGCCGGGAACGAGATTATTGTAGTGACCTTGAAGAAGTGAAAATGCTTGGCTTGTGGGGCTAGCATGAAAACTGTGTATTCTCATAGACCGTATATGCTCTGTACAAGCCAACTACGAGTATACTCGTAGGACGCTTACCTCCGGTAACGAGATTATCGTACTGACCTTGAAGAAGTGAAATTGCTCGGCGTAGGGGAACAGACTAAGCCGAAGTAGCGTGGCAGCGAACGTGTTAAACAAATTAAAATTGTGTGTGTTATTTATTCATTGAATATAATATATCAAAAATGGTAATATTATTAGATCTTAAGAAGTTCAAATTTCTATTTGATTGTTAGCATGCCCAAAAAGGAAACCTGATGTGTGAAGGTGTACTGATTTTATATATATACACATACACTAGGGGGGGGGCAGATCCCCCCCTTCCGAGTTCTGGACTGGTAGGCCAGTTCTTGAATTCTGATGACTCGAATTTTGAAGACTCAAAAGGGGATGTTCTCCCCCCCGGCACCCCCTTCCGGGTTCCAGACTGGTAGGCTGGTTCTCCTTGAATTCTGATGACTCAAAATTTGAAAACTCGAAAAGGGGGATTTTCCCCCTGGCGCCCAACCCCCCGAGTTCTGGACTGGTAGGCTAGTTCTTGAATTTTGAAGACTCGACACTCAGGGTAGACCCTGAGTTTCAAAACGTTTCAAATAACTTGACAAAAAACATGACACAGTTTGGAAATATCTGTTTTGAAATGTATGTGTATTCTTCTTTAAGGCAGAAGTCTGAGAAGAATTAAATAGGAATGTGGATGATTGTTGCTATTGATGAAAACTTTGTATTAATTTGTACCTGCATGGTCAACATTGAGTTCAAATCCTCACTGAATGAAGAAACTCAGGTGTATGAAGGAGCTATTAGAGCTGTTGCACAAACTGAATAAGAATTCAATTCAGCTAAAAGAGTCTTCAGTTGAACTGGCTATATAATTTGAGTCTCAGAACAGGAAAAATTCTGCAGGAATGGAAAGAATGTGTGATAATCCCATTGCACAAGGCTGGTGCAAAGACTGATGTATCCAACTGTTGACCCATCAGTATCTCAGGAGTGGTGGTGAAGATTTTGGAAAAATTGGTTAGGACTTGCATTCAGAAATGGATTGACAGAGAATCTCTACTTTACAATGAGCATCGTGGGTTTACTAAGGGAATGTCATGTTTTGCATTCTATAATAATGTTACCATTGAACTAGACAAGGGAGAATGGATGTACCATGATACTTTTGAATTTTGCTAAGGCTTCTTTGACAGAATACAGCATGGAAGACTGTTGCAGAAATTGGATAATATGGGTTTGGGTTACAGAATATTAGTATGGATCAGAGAATGGCTGATTGGCATATCAAGAAGTGGTATATGGGAGATGTAAGTCTTTAACATTTAAGGTAACCAGTGGTGTACTGCAAGGATCAGTCCTTGGTCCACTGATATTGGGAAGGATTTGACAGGTGACATACAGCTAATTTGCTGATGATGCAAAAATAGATAGGGTAATCAGGAATTCTGCTGATACACCATACTTGCGGAATGATTTGAACAGGGTGGAATTGTGAGCACATGAAAATGGAGTCAGTAAATGCAGTGTCATACATGATTGGCATGATTAGATATCTAATGTCGTATTATATTGATGGGATTACACTAAAAGAAACTGATCTGGCTGGGGATCTTGGAGTGTTAGTAGATAGCAAGTTGAAGTTCAGGGGCCATGTAGCAAAGATTGCAAATACAACTCAAAAGACAATTATAATGCTGAAATGAATTTCAATTTTTGATTATATAATTATATTGATTATTTGATTATATTCATTTCCTAATCGAAATTACGAAATGAATTTTGTAATTTCGATTATATCAAAATGATGTCATTTTGCTTCTTTGCAAGGCCTTGATAAGACCTCACTTGGACTACTCAGTTCTGATCACCTGGTTTCTGTTGTGATTCTGATACAGTGGAGAGAGTGTTAAAAATGATATCAGGATTGTGGAATACTCATTATCAGATTGAGAATTTGTAGACTGCAGACACAAACAAACAGGAGAAAGGGGGGGGGGGGATGTTACAATTGAGACTTACAAACTTCTGAATGGGTCATACAGAATTTCAGTTGATGGAATTTTTCATTTTATGGAGATTGGGGAAAGGACTAGAGGGCATCCTTGAAAGCTGAGAATTAATTACGCTAAGAAGGTGTGAGGGCTAGATTTTTCTTTCATAAAGTGATGCATGATTGGAATGGATTGTCATTTGATGTTGTGTATGCAAGCAGCGTGAATGAATTCAAGAATAAGTATGACATCTGGTGCGTGTAGTGTGTGGCCTCCCTCAGTGAGTCCCTGACTCCCTGGATTGTCTCTCTTAATAATAATAATAATATTTTCTACTACTGTTCTGTGACTACTTATTTTGTTTAACAATCTTTTTAAACTTTTTCATTAGTCTCCATAACATTTGGCCACCTTTTAGGCATTTATTTTCTATGTTCTTACTGAAGTAGACCCATAACTTTTGTTTAGCTACTTTTACATGTAGCTTAGCTCTCTTACATTTTTCTCTATATTCTTGTATGGTGTTTGCTGACTTATTTATTAGGAACTTTCAGTATGCTCTCTTGTTTTTCCTGAACTGCCTCTTTAGCTTTAGCTTCTTGTGTCCATCATAGTTTTTTTTATTCTTCTCTCCTTGCAAAAAACTTCACCACGTGTCCTGTAGATGAATCAGTCAGTTTTCTTCGGAGTTTGCCACTAAGACACCAAGTTTTGGTTCTTATTTTCAAACTGTTTAATTTTTTCTTGACTCATATATACTTAGAATTCATTAAATCTGGCTTTGCATCCTCATATCTTCAATATGATGTATGAACTCTATTATAGAATTCACATAAACTATTCCTGAAGACATTCTCTTGAAAACTTATTTTAAAAACATTGAAATATGAGCCAATAAAGCTTGTTTACGTTTGCATGTGTTCAACTGTTATTTACATTTTGTATATCTGAAGTGTTTCTTTAAACAGTTTCAAAGTGAAAAGTAGATTTTTTGAATAGAGAGAGATGTGACAGCAGGCTGCTTTGCTCAAGTGGATGGTAATGCATGAACAGTGAATGTGTTCCAAGCAGGATATGATATGTATTATGGCAGAATGAAATAAAATGAAAAAAATCATTAACATAAAATTTTTGTCTATATTTCATAGGCATTCTCACTTTGAAATGATTGAAGCAAAAAAATGTGCATGCCACACACACATACACAATAGAAAATTCAACAGTGCAACATCATTGATCCAAAAGGGCAACAATCTTTAATTAATACCATGGTCCAAATTTTATTTATTTATTCGTATGGAGTTCCCTCCCTTTTCTCCCCGTCCCTATTGGGGCGAGTTGAGCCCCCTCAAGGGGGGGGAGGTTAAGTATTTATGGCTGTAGATCCATGTGTGTTCACGGGGCCGGTTTGCCTGCTTGTGGGATGAAAAATCCCAGATAAACTGGGGGGGGGGTAACCCTGCTGTCCATGCCCAAGACCGGCTAACTTGGCTATGACTGAAGAAGATCCTTAAACTCCTCACGTCGGCGACGGGAATCGAACCTAGGACCCTCCTTCCCCAGGCATATGGTTGCGAAGTGCAAAGCCACTAGGCTAACCGTGCGGACATAGTCCAAATAGTGCAATGCAAATAAAAAATGATAAAAATAAACAGAACAAAAATAATTACAGATAAAAAATAAATAAAACTTATGGATCTGTAGAGAGTTTTGGCTAGCTAGTTTTGTGAATATATGTAGGCCAGAAATCACACACAGCAATTTTTCAAGTCATTAGGGAACAGCTGATGTAAATTAAAAAGAAATATTGGTTCTTGATGGAGGCCTAAGTAGTCAAGTAGGAAATGAATTCCACATGCAGAGAAATATTCAAATAAATCTGGGGAGGAAAGGTTGCTTGTTTTGTGGTTTGTTGGCATAAGGACAAGGCATTAATGCACCATTACAAGGTTACTGCAGTGCATGAGATAAGGGGAGGGAAGAGAAGGACAGTGCTATTAATAATAATAATACTACCCATCATGACCATCATCATGCTACAACATCGAAATATGTATAATTTTACAAAAAAAGTGCACAAAACAGGAAAGTATCAGTTATGTTAATTGTTGGTAGTGATTCTTTTATTAGTCAAGAGCAAAACAGGATATATGAAATAACAGGTGACCACCACTTAGTATTGAGAAGATAAAAATGAGAATCTTATTGAAAAGAAAAAATTTGTTCAAATTTTGAAAAGAACAAAAGTTGTTGAAAAACTGTTGACCTGGATATACAGTGTTGTAGGAATTTGGAAACAAGAACCATTAACTTCAGATTGACTAACAAATGAAGAAAATATTGTCTTGCCCAGGAAAGCATTTGGTGAAGTTGTTTGTAGAGATATAAAAATAACTCCATGGTGGACATAGAAAGTTAAAGAACAATCCCAAAAAAGAGTAAATCAAATAAAAAGTTGTTGGCTAGTAAGTCGCAGATGCTTTTAGAGAATTCAGATAAGAAATATAAGAGAGCTGAATTACATGTAAATGCAGCTTAACAAGTAATGGGAAACTTTGAAAAGAAAATAGAAGATAAATATCAGGAAGTTGTTTTATTTTATTTTATTTTATTTTTCAGACAGGTTGTAATATTGCATTATTTAAGCACTTTTTTTATTACTTTCCACACACTTCTTATTTATATCTTTCCCATCCAGCAGCTAATACCGTGAGACTGAATCAAGTATTGTTTTCAGTTGGTCATACTTTCCTACTTCATAGTTCAGCATATAACCTTTTTCTGAATAGAACATTCATATACGTAGCTATTTCTGAGGTCAGGACAGCACAATCACTGTCGCAGACTGGCTTTGGAAAAGTCATAGTCATGTCTTCAACTGAAATCTCATGGCACTTCATGTTAGACTTCATTATAGTGTCAGAGATGGGGGGGGAAAACCAGAGATCCAACAACTCAAAACATTCTACACAGCCTACATCAAATTGTTTTCCATTATAGTCCTTAATTCAGTACCATGATAGCTTGGTAACAGACAAGTCACCCATGAGAATTACTTGTTTAGCACCAATCAGGTTAATGTGGCAATGCATTTCATTGTCACCAGCAATCTGATCCACTTGACCTGTAACAACACTACATATTTGATCTTGCTAGCTTCTACCTCATGTCTGATAGCTCCAAATTCACTGCAATATTAGGAACAGGTTTCCATGTAGCAGTCATGTCTATCCTAAACAGACTGAAATCATCCAATAACATTAGCAGCGCAGCATGCCTGCCCTTCCTAGATACTGTGCTCTTTACACTAAATTGCAATTAGTATATCTAGAAGCTAGGTCTTGCTAATGTCCAGTATGAGGCTAGAACATATTCACTGAGGGTAACAAACTCTGCCCCTTTCTTCCTGATACTCTTACCATTGCTGTATGGACATATTAAGTTACCTCTAGGCTTTTGTTGTACTCAACTCTGTAGCCTACATGACCCAATTGGACAACTTGCAGATTTCTATTTCTACTTAATGCCTCACTTATGCAGATAACTTTACACATACACAAGTCCAAACTAAATGAGCACACAAGAATCTTTTCATCATAATCAACTCGATGATTATGCACTTTCTTATCATTAACAGTTGCACATAGCATAGTTTCTCTCTTATACTTAGATTCTCACCATTCCTCCCAAGTTGGGAGATACTCTCTGTATTAGGTTTCATACCAGTATATAATTTTACCAGACCCCTGATGCCAAATCCATTCAAGTACAGGCCATCCCACTTACATAAATCCATTCCACTCTCAAACTCCACTCCACACATCTAGAAACTTTGAACTATTCCTTCTACACCGCCCACATTGAAAAAAAAATTGAGAGAAATCTCATCCTATATGGTAATTTCTGCATTATCAACGGTAAGGAAAGTCAATTCAGATTCTCTGTGAAAAAAAAAAAAAAAAAGGCAGGACTGTTTAGATAGCACTGAAGGTGAGTAGATTATCCTTATCTCATGGACAAACAGCATAAAAATCTGTGTAAGCTGCTGTTTGTAAAAGATCTTATAGGTTGGATGTTTGAGCATTGTAAGATTTGTCCAATAAGTGAGGAATGGAGTGCAAGGTGTACAATGGAGTGATCAGCAGAACTATGGGTAAGGTTACTGATCAGTAAGAGAAGTTCATGCATTCCTATGATCTTCTGGTGAAAGATCATAGGAGTGCATGTGATACACCGTTTCTGGTATAGCAAGAGGTGTTTTGCCTTGTTCATTTATGCTAGATATGAAAGAGATGAATTATACCAGAGGATTTTCATTTTTATTTGTTGCACCAGTTCCACCTGGGTCGGAAAGATGGAAGCACTGATGAATAGATGTTATATCTGTCAGCTTGCATGGGGACCAGAGTGCAGGATGGCCATTTGTACAGGAGACTTTCCTTCATTTGTCTCTTTGAAAATTGAGATTTGGATTTAGTGATGGGGTGTTTTTGCATTTGTTGTGTACTTGGCTAAGAATGAGTGAGTGATTGATGGTGAGCAGTGAGTGTGTAGACATGATCAGTATGCTGATAGTAAGTGAATTTAAATAAAAGTGATGTTCATTGAGTAAACTAAATGAATCTCCTTAGCCTATAATTAGTTTGGACTCTATGGAGGCAATTCATTAATAATAGTAAATATAATGCTTTTTGTGTCAAATGGTATGATTATTTTTTGTGTATAGCTTAAAAGTTTTTTAATTTTAAATAATATGATCACTTCAACTTCAATTCCTAGCGGTATAGGCAAGATGAAAAGGAAAGTAGCAGTGATAGTGATGATTATGTGCCCTATGTACCTTTAAAAGAGAGAAGAAAACAACAGGTTAGTATTATAATATACTGTTGAAACGAAATATGAGTGTTCTTAAAAAAGTGCATTATAACAAAAACTCATGATTTATTTCAGCAGCATATAACATTTGCTTATATATGTATAAATTAATAATTGGTGGCTGTACTCTTCTCCATTCCATATAGCTGTGGTCTGTAAATGTTCTTCATTTGGCCATATGACCCCTGACACCATAACTTCTAGAGTACACAACCAGCTTCTTGGCTCCACTTCATATTAAAAAAATTAAATTAATAAATAAAAAATAGCAGTCCTAGATATCTCATTCACAATTATTAATAGATTTATCATTTTATGTTTGTATTTTGTTTACATTGAAATATATCTGTTAACCACAGATTCTTCTTCTTCCTTTACGCATTTCCTTTAAATCTCTAAAAGATTTATCAATTGCCTTGTAGTTTGTTGTAAACTTTTCTGTTTTGTCCATACCAGCAAGACAGCTGGTATCAGAATTTCAGAACATAAGATTACAACTAGTTCCATTAATGTGACTGCTTGTTGACGATGTCATAGACATCTGTCACAAAATTTATTCAGGAAAAAAAAGTCATTTCAAAGAAGTAGATAAGATTTTGAAAGGTTTGTGGAAAAGGCATCTGTGATCTGCTCTGGTCTTGAAGAACAATCCCCCATATAAGAAACTATTTGTGAGAGATCCATTCTTAAAACTTCAGTCCAGTGGTAAGCATCAGTTACTAACTAGGTAGATTTTTTAGGACTACTTTTTTTCCCTTTTGTCAGGAAATAATGATGAGGCTAATTACTTTGATGAATAATTGGAAGTTGTTATACGTTGTTATATCTTTACTAAAAATTACCTATATGAGTAAGAAATAATAAGAAACCAGTTGTGATTTATTTTGATATAGCATTTTACAACTCTGATTAAATTTCACTAGTCTTTGTTTGGTGATGATGATGACAAATATTTAAGCTCTCAAAATGCAAACTTCTAAACATGAAACATTGCATTATAGATAAAAAGCTCTTCTTTCATCTCTTAAGCACATTTTGGTTATATAAGCATCCCCCCCATTTCTTTCTCTCTTGAAGGCTTCCCAATGCCCAAATTCCTCCATGTGGGGTAATTATTTGTGAACATTTCTCAGTGACAGTGCTGGCTCTGCTCTTTTCATTCTTCCTCTTTTTCTATACCTCCTGTACTCTTTATTCTGCTTCTCCTAAGTCTTTTTTCAGTCCACCATCACTAGGATCCAATGTTTTGCTGCTGTGTTTGCCATGCAGTGTGATCTGCAGCCATCTGGAAATGGGAATCCTGGTAGTCTTGCATTACTTGCAAAACTACCAGGGTAATGCAAGATTTACATTGCCCCTGCTTTAACAAGACAGGCAGTCCTGGATGGCATGGCCAGGGTCATGTTGCTGGTGAGTGTGCCTGCAAGGGTCATGTTGCTAGTGAGTGTGCCTGCAAGGGTCAGTGGTGTTGCAGTAAGTCTCCTTTCTCATGGTCTGTGGATAGGGCTCAAGGTTTGCTGCATTGCTGGTATAGCATCTAAGGTAATTCTGACATTCCACATTTGAGTGCATTTATTGTTTGCTGGATAGTGGGCATCAATGTGTGTGGCTCTAAACCAAAAAATTCCTTTGGGAGTGAATCCTTCACCCTCAAATTTTCACCCACAAGGCCCCAACTAAGTGCAGATACCTCAGATAAATCATTTGATAACAGAAATAAGAAACAAGACATTTGACATACACATAAATGTACTCGTATTTTGTATCATTCATGCAACTGATGAAAGTCAATAAGGAAAATGACACCCTTCTTTATTCAAAAAAGTTTACAACTGACAGGAGCTCCCAAAATGGTTAAAAACTATGTTTTTTGTTGATATTCTTGTTGAAACATCACATTTAGCAACACTCAGAAAACTACTAAGAGCATCATCAGCGGCAGGACAATGCTATTTTAGTAATACCTCATAAAACACTTGTGTGATATCAGAAAAGGATCTCCTTGATATTCCAGATATATATGTTCAAAGCTTAAAGATCAAGGAGTGACAGGTATGAGGTTCATCCTGATATGTAGGGATGGTCACTTGGTTTTGAGGAAGAATAACATTCTTACTTTTGACACACCTAAACCTCCAACATTAATAAAAGGAGGATGTCTCAGTCCTCCTGTTTGACTCTACATCCCTAATCCCCTAATCTACTAGATTGCTTTAAATGTCAGAAATGTGTGCATACCCAAACTGTCTGTCACTTACCATCTCTGCCTGATGTGGTAATAAAGAGCACGATAGTAAATGTAACAGTAATTCTTGCTCTGTAAATACCAAAAATAGGATGAATAAGAGATACAAAAGATAAAAACTGAATAAACTATCTCATATTAAGATGGAAAGATGAAGTTAGCTATCCTAAAATCTTATTGAGAAGCTGGTAGTTAAGAAAATATCAAAAGTGATACAACCCCCATGTCTATTCCACTGCTTATAACTTTAGCATACCTGAAATTTATGAACATGGGTGTGTCTCTCTGGAGCTCATTAATCACCAAACCTTATTATGGTCTCACTCCTAAAATAATCCTGCTGAATGAGATTTTGCTTGTCAATAAAATTATAGCAAGAGTATCATTGAAAGAAAATCCACCAGACATCTCCACAGAAAAATGGATATTTCTGCATCTGCCAAATGAAATTGCTAGCACTTATCCTCAGCCTGCCAGCACTTGAACCAATATATCAGATGATATATTAAATATTTTTGAAGAGGAAGAGATGGACACTGGGTTTCTATACTTCCCAAAATCAGGTTGACACACACAAGTCATACAAGGTAAGCCCTCAGTCTTTTAGAAATCTGATGTCTACAAAACTAAAAGAACAGGGAAATTCTTATAGTGGAACTATTGTGGATTATGCCAGAGAATATCAATGATATCGAGGTTCTTTGGCAGGTGATGTATGTACATCGATCTGTTTCTGTCTTCATTAGACATATTTAAAACTCAGTGATGTGAGATAAATGAAGGAAGACAAGGATGCAGGGATGCTTCAGTAGGAGCATCAGAGTCAAAAGACTTGAGTGATGAGGTAGTTGGTTGGTTTGGATTTATGGCTGAAGCACTCATGCTATGAGCCAGTGTATTATGTCTATTAATTGCACATGTTCTAATGGTTGGAATGAAAAACCCTGCCACTTCTGTATGAGACACTTAACTTACCTTCACTTGAAAACCTCTGATCAAGGTTCTTTGCATCATATATGAGATTCAAACCTGGGTCTTTCTAACCAGAAGTGATGAGGTAGGGAATTGTGAGAAGGAAAAGAGGGCCAGGGGAATGCTGGTGCTTATACACCAGTGCAAGAAGTATTAGGAACTAGTATGCACAGTTTGTAGTCTTAATACAGTTAGTCATTCTGAAGATCATAGTGGTCAGCAAATTGGTTAATGGAAAACATGATGATTATAGAACTTTTTTTTTTTTGAAAAGACAGAAAAGATAAGAGGCAGGTAGAGTATTACTGATGATTTCAGAAGAGTGGTATCCTCTTCCTGTATAACTTGAAGAAAGTGGTCATTATAATGTCTTTAGGCTATTTGGTGTGGGGTAGCACAAATTTCAGATATTTAGTGGGGTATTGCTACAAGTCAGTAAATATGAAGTGAGTTGAATCTGAAATGTTTAGACAGATGAGACTGGTGAGCGACAAGAGTGTAATAATAAAATGGGTGACTAAGTATGGAAGCATTGACTGAAAGCAAGAAATAATGTGTAAGGAGATTGAATTCCTTGAACGTAGAGATAGCTACCTTATGCAGCTTGTAGTTGAAGCAACACATGGGACACAAGTGTTGGATTTAGTAACATTGTTTCACAGGGATAACTGAAGAAAATGGTAGCATCATCCCAACATGATGCTACCGTTGGTAAGAGTGATCGTTTGACCAGGGCCGGCTCTACCGACGGTGCAACACTGTTGCATGGGACGACAAGTTTTTTTGGGGATGGTGGCAAAATTGGCCTAAACTATACAAAAAATAAATCATAAAAAAGTCATTTATTCCTTCTCTGTTGAAACCAGACTTCAGGATGTCATTAGTTAAATTTTTAAATAATGAAACTTCATTGTACTGTATTTTTTTTTTAAATCATAATCATTTAAAATAATGTAGTATTATGCTGCGTTTAATATCGCCCTGTCATTGTTAATATCAGATGATGTGACAATAGCAGAACACCATCTATCTTGCATTTATTTCAATTCCATTGTTGGCTGTGAGTTGACCTTAGGGTAAATCTCATTTAACCAATGAGATCAAACGATCATCATGAGATAATTGGTTAAGAGTAAGCCATTTAAAGATATCTTCCTCTTCAAAAAAAAACAATAAGTGATGAACTTGAAATGAACATTGATCAAGCAAGATGGAATCCCTCTTTAAGTGATGCCGAAAGACTGGAAATCGTAATGAAAGGTCTGCCAGTGAGAACAAAAAGTGATTTCGTTTTTCCATGCAGCTCTAATGGTTGAAAATTTTCATTAAATCATTACTCTAGGGAATTAAGCAATGGAGAACATATTAATTGGTCATGGTTAGCGTATTCTAAAGAAAAAATTCTATATATCTGTTTCTGTTGTAAGTTGTTTTCCAGTAATAAAATTTCACTTCACTGCTGACGGATATAATGATTGGAGGAATTTATATCTGTATCTAAATGAACACGGAAAATGTAAAAATCACTTGGAGTCCCATATGAAGTGGATTATGTTGTTGTCTAGGCTTAAATTAGAACAAACTGATTGATTCAATTCAACAAAAATTGTTAAATGCAGAGGCTCGGCACTGGAGGAGCATACAAGAACACCTAATTGCCATTGTTAAATTTTTAGTTCAACAATGTTTGCCCTTTCGGAGAACATCTGATAAATTGTATGTTCATAATAACGGCAATTTTTTGAAGCTTGTTGAATTAATTGCCAGATTCAATAATGCTATGTCTGAACATTTACTGAGAGTATGTCGTGGTTCGGCTCAACATTATCTTGGGAAAAAACATTTAAAATGAATTGATTTCTCTCCTCTCTAAGGCCATAAAAAAAAATAATTTCAATGTTGCAGAATGCTAAATGTTACAGCATAGTTGCAGATTGTACTCCTGACGTGAGTCATATTGAACAATTAATACTAATTGTAAGATTTGTTAATATGGATCCAGGTGATATCACTATCCATGAGCACTTTGTTGGTTTCATTCCTGTAGAAGCCACTACAGGCTCAGTTGTAACTGAATGTATTCTTAAAAAATTGTCAGATATGAATATTCCAATCACAAACATGCATAGCCTTATGACAATGGATCAGACATGAAAGAAAAACATTCAGGAGTTCAACAACGCATTAGGGATTTGAACTCGAGAGGTTTTTTTTTATACCTTGCTCTTCTCATTCTCTGAACTTAGTTGTCAATGAAGCTGCTATGTCATATAGTGAAGGGATTTCATTTTTTGAAACAGTTCAGAAATTGTATTTTTCTCAGCATCAACACTGCTTTGGAAAATTCTTAAAAAACATATTGCAACTTTAACTCACAAGCCACTAAGTACCACCTGCTGAGAACCTATAATCGAAGCCGTTCATCCTTTATATTGAAGAATTGTATGATGCTTTGATAGAAATTTGATGATGAATCAGTGGACAAAATGGTGAGACACGAAGCTGAAACTCTTGCCCTTGAGTTCAAAGATTTTAAATATTTATGTTGTTTGGTTATATGGCACTATGTTTTAAATGAAATTAATGTTGCTAGTAAAATATTGCAAAGCATAAAATGGAATTGTCTACTGCCATATCTACTTTAAGAAATGTTCTCCAAAGCCTTGAGAATATCAGAAATGATGAATCATTTCAAAATTTTCTTGTAGATGCTACAACATTAGCTGAAAAAGTTGAAGCTGATCCTAATTTGAAGCCAACGTTTGTAAGTACTAGAGTGCATCAGCAGAAAAAAACAACATGATTATGAAGCCAAAGATGAGTCTATTTCTGATCCCAAAACTAAATTTAAAATTGAGTTTTTCTTTCTTATTATTGATGTAGTAACAAACTCTATCCACAAAAGATTTGGGCAATTGGAATACCACAGTTCACATTTTTTGTTTTTATATAATATCCCTAAATAAATTTGAGGTGACAAATGAGATTTCAAACAAATGCAAAATTCCATGAAGTATTATAGCTCATCAAGAAAATAGAGACATTGATGCCATTGAGTTATTTGATGAATTGAGAGTAATTTCCCACTTCATACCAGAAAATACACTGCCAGTTGAAGTGCTATGTTATATAGTTGAAAATAACTTTGCTCCTTAATAATATTACTGTCATTACCAGTAACAGTTGCAAGCGGCAAGCGTAATCTTTCAAAACTATGGCTTATTAGTTTTGAAAGATTTATGTTTTATGTACTTATTTATGTTTTACAATGGCCAAAACTCAATTGGAAGGTCTTGCCATGATTTCAGTTGAACATGAGATCGGTCAGAAATTAGACTACATTAACTTTATTTGTGATTTTGCGAATATGAAAGCAAGAAACGTTTCATTTTAAACAGTAGGTTTACATTTTAACAATGAAAATGTTAATTAGCTTATGTTAAGACATGACACATTCTAAAATCTAAAAAAAATTATATTTACCATAGTTATGTGTTTGTGATTTAGCAGTTCTTCATTCTACATGATGTGATGAGCATTAACTACATGTAAGTTAATAGTAATATATTATAAAAACAATATTTTTTAGGTTGTGTTGATAATATTTGTGATATTAATGAATTTTGGAGCAATAAAATGATTGTTTTTTCAAATTATTATTATTAAGACAGACCTCCAGGGAGTCAGACTCATCGAGGGAGGCCACATACTACACACCAGCTATCATATTTATTCTTGAATTCATTCACACTGCTTGCACTCACAACATCCAATGGCAATCCATTCCAATCACGCACCACCCTCTGAGAGAAAAATCTAGTCCCCCTCCTCCTCCTCTTAGCGGGCTTCATTCTCATCCTGTATGATGACCCTTTCAGAAGTTTGTAAGTGTCAATCATATCACCCCTCTTTCTCCTATTTGCTAGTGTCTGCAGTTGACAAATTCTCAATTTATCCTCATAATCAGTATTCCACAAAACTGATATAATTTTTAACTCTCCTTTATACTCTCTCTCCAATATATCAGAATCATAACGGACACCAGTCCTGTGCACCATAGTCCAAGTGAGGTGTTATCAAGGATTTGTAAAGAGGCAAAATAACATCTTTATCTTTACATGTGAACCTTTGTTTCAGCATTGCTATTATCTCTTGAGTTGTATTTGCAATCTTTGCCACATTGCCCTAGAACTTTAACTTCCTATCTACTAACACTCCAAGATCCCTAGCTTCATCAATTTCTTCCAGCATAATCCCACCAATATAATACAACATTGGATATCTAATCACGCCGAAGTGAATGACTTTACATTTACTGATTGAGCTAACACCCATTTTCCCATGCCCATAATTCCAGCCTATTCAAATCATTCTGTAAGTACTGTATATCAGCAGCATTCCTGATTACCCTACCTATCTTTGCATCATCAGCAAATAGCTGAATATTGCTTGTCAAATTCTTCCCAATGTCATTAATGTACAGATTGAATAATAGTCGACCAACCACAAGATCACTTTAAATCTTGCAGACTCACATCCCCTATATACCATTTTTTGATATGTCAGTCAGCCATCCTCTGATCCATACTAATATTCTGTAACCCAAATCCATTTTTTCAATTTATGCAAGAGTCTATTATGCTGTATTCTGTCAAAAGCCTTAGCAAAATCCAAAAGTATCATGGTGTATCCATTCCCCTTGTTTAGTTCAATGGTAATATTTTTATAGAATGTGAGCAAGTTTAGCAAGTTGCTAAAACATCACCTTCCCTTACTAAACCCATGTTGTTCATTGCAAAGTAGAGATTCAGTGTTGGCCCATTTCTGAATGTGAGCCCTAACAAATTTTTCCAAACTCTTCACCACCACTCCTGAGATACTAATTGGTCAATGGTTAGATACATCGGAAATACAATGGAATTGCCATACATTCCTTCCATTCCTGTGGAATATTCCCTGTTCTGAGACTCATATTAAACAGCCTGGCCAAAGAAATAGCCAGTTCAGCTGAATACTCTTTTAGCACACATGCTGAAATCCCATCAGGCTCTATTGCTGAATTTTTATTCAATTTGGTGAACAGCTCTAATACCTCGTCCTCATACACCTGTGTTTCTATTTCCAGAGAGGAGGAAGCTGTGAGCTCAGTGTTGCATACACCAGGTTGATAGCTTTTAACAAAATGGGCACTCATTAACTGAACAGCCTCTTCTGCATCTGTAGCCCTCGCCATTTGGATTTAGAAGAGTTATCCTTTCATTTTCTTTTTTTTTTACTTGTAGCATATCGAAAGGATTGCGGGTTGTCTTTAGCATTCAGAGCCAGTTTTTTTTTCATACTCAGACTTTGCTTTCTGTACAACACTTGTGACTATTCTAGCCTGCTGCTTATAACGTTCATAACTCACGTCATCCTTATGCACACGATATTCCTTCCACATCATCCTTTTCTTACGAATCTCTTGTTTAATAAGATTACACATCCATTTGACTCCTACCCTTATTTATTCTTCAAGCTCTCGGGACACATTCTGATATCGCATCATTTAAGTATTGTTTAAATGCTTCCCATTCACTGTCAATTTTTTCCCACCCAGCAACCGATACTATTCTGATGAACTCAGTATATTCCTCTTTTGGTCATAATTTCTTGCTTTATAGTTCAGCATGTAACCTTTTCTGAAGGGAACATTCATAAACTTAGTCACTTCCCAAGTGAGTACCGCATGATCACTGTCACCAATCCGTAGGCAGAATAGTTATGTCTTTAACTGAAATGCCTTCCGACACTATAATCAAATCTAACACTCAAGCAGCATGTGACAATAAATGCATTTTCATTCTTCTCATGAGATTCTACTGCTACCCAATCAACATTTGGATAATTAGTTTCCCCATTATGGTTACACTTTTCGTGCTCATCTTTTTTATTTGGTGATGTCTTCATCACTAGCATCTGATTCACCAGGTCTGTAATAACACCCCACTATGTAATTGATCTTGTTAGATTCCACCTCGCACCAGATGGCTTCAAACTCACTTCCACATGAAATATTGTTAGTAGTGGTAGTACTACAATCATAGATCTCAACTCTAACTGGATTCGAGTCATCCGATGTCATTAGCAGTATGCTGCCTCCTCTCCTATCCTCTCTATCTTTCGTAAAAATACTGTACCCTTGACACTCGATAATAGTTAGTACGTCTGATTCTGATAGCCAGGTCTCACTAATACTTACAATCTGAGGTCTCAGCATATTGAGAATAAAACTCTATCCCTTTGTTTCTGGTAGTCCTAGCATTCGTGTACAGACATAATAATTTACCTGTTTGTTCTTTTGTATGGTCTTGTCTGCAGTCTGCATGACACAATTGAAAAACTTGCAGATCTCTATTCTTCTGTAATGCCTTATACATGTAGACATCTTTGCACACGTTTGATGGGTCTGAACCGGATGAACATAAACCCGAAATCATTCTCCCCTTGTCAACATTTCTTTCCATGACCAAGCTCATTCCTGTCATTAACACAGTTATATAACATTGTCGCTCTTACACTCACATTCTCACCTTTCCTCCCTTTATAATTAATTTCTCTGATTCTCTGTGTTAGGTCTAATACCAGTTACTAGTTTTTCTAGACTCCCTGATAATAAATGCATTCAGGTGTAGGCCATCCCTCTTATACAAATCCAATCTTCCCTCAGACTCGCTCCACACATCCAAAAACTCGCATTGAATCATTTGCCATTATAGCCCTTCTTCTTAATTCATTTTTATCGTAGCGAGGTAAAGTACTGATGATTTTCACTTTCTTACTCTTTCCTCTTCCAACAACCCTTTCATATCCTCTCTTATACTGAACTTATTGTCAGTTTAGTCGTTAGTACCTACTACAACTACGATTTTGTTTACTTTTCTTTACTGTTTTTGAATTGCTTCCTTTATATTCTGAATTTTCGCTCCAGGAAAACTGGAAGTTAGAACTCGCTCATCAATAGCGTGTTTTATTATAGAGTCATCATACTAAAAATTTCTTTCTTTTTATTAACAACATCATTTACCTTATTTCCGTTATTTCTTAACTTACCTGTTTCTGTGCTTTGTTTTTTATTTTGCTGTTTAATTTTCTTTTTCTCCCTCTGTTCATTTAAACGCCTCTCAACTTTTTGCAATTCCCACATTGTCTCTCTGATGATCTACTTCAATTTTGCTATTTTGGAGGTTAATTCATTTTCATTAATCTCCTCCACATCACTAATAACCTCATTAACAGGGCTAACCTTCTTGTTCTTGCCTGTGGTGCTTTTTTTTTAGCATTACATTTCTTGTCCTTTTTTGGCACCATTTTGAACGTATACTAATTATTTAAATTTCTTAATAAAAATATGTGATAAAATACTATAAAATATTAAAAATACTAAAATCTATACTAGTATACTATAAAACACTAATTTTCTAAGGGAAAAACACATTAAAATAGACAAAAATCGCCAATTTTACAGGAGCACTACGTTCACCGACCAACCACAATGTATCCTCGAGCCAAAATCAACTAACTTTTAATGATGTGGTAGTAAAGAGCATAATAACAAATCTTATTCTGCAAAGAAAGCTAAATGTGTAAACTGTCAGGGAAGTCATCCAGCATACTCTGTTGCATGTCAGAAATGGAAAGATGAAAAATAAATACACAAGATTAAAACAGAACAAAATATATATCAGGTTGCAAAAAAGAAGTTAGCCACACCACACCTGCTCTGAGATCCTCTTATGCTGAGAAGGTAGCAGTTAAGAAAATTTCAGCAGCAACTCAAACTCTTGTCTTTTCTACCATCTGATAATTTCACCATCCCCGAACTTTATGATTGTGACTGTTTCTCTGTCGAATGCATCAATCGCACAATATATGCCCCCTTCCCCCTTAAAAAATGGTTCCATTCGATAAGAACCCACTTGTGAAAAAAATGATGCCAAGGTTATTACTTAAAGACAAACCACCAGATCCTTGCACAGAAAAAATTGATATTTCAGTATCTACTGCAAGCAACTTGAACTTGCTTGATGATTCTGACACATCCGATGTTGTATTGGATATTTTTCCAGAGGAAGAGATGGATACCCGTCATCCATACTTCCCAAATGAGAAATATAAACCTGATAAGGGCAAGTCCTCAACCTCCTGGAAACCAGACAAATCTATAAAGCTTCAACAATAGGAAAATTTTTATATTGGAAATATGTTAATTACTGTTGTAGTTTTTGCCAGAATATTGATATCAGGCACCTGCTGCAGAAATATAATCCTTTTTGTTTCTGTCTGCAGGAAACATTTAAAACCCAGTGCCTTTTAGGAATATCACTCTTGTACACAATGACAGAACTGGAAATAGTTTTGCTCATGGTGGAGTAGCTATTCTCGTGGGAAGTCATACTCTTTTCCATCATGTCCAGCTTAATACTGCTCTGGAAGCAGTAGCGATTTGACTATCTGTGGGGTTTCTTTTCACAGTATGCTCAACATATTTACCACTGGATTATGAATTAAATGAAACATAACTTGATAATCTCATATTGCAGCTACCTCGGCCCATACTCCTAATGGGTGACTTTAATGGACATACCACTTTGGGATAGTGCCAACATGAATAGATAAGGTCATATCATTGAGAGAATGCTCGACAACTATGACATCTCCCTTATTAATAACAGAGTATATACCTTCTTCCATATGCCTACCTGCTCTTATTTTCATTGTTGCGCAGTGGGTAAGAGGTGCCCTTGTACAAAACGTTTTCAGCGCTCCCATAAAATAAGTTTCCATGAAAAATCTTTGCAAAAAATTTTGCTTTGTTAAAAGTACAAAACAGATTATATGCATACATAAAAATAAATTTTATTTAACAATAGTAGAACATTGTACTAAAATTCATTAATAAGGAATTTTTAATAATAAAAATTTTCAAAAATGTTTATTTCATTAATATATAAATACAACAGAATATATATATATATATATATATATATATATATATATATATATATATATAAACCAAAATGACTTTTATTTTAATATAAAAAGAAATATTATTACATAACAAAGATAATTTGGAGATATGCTTTTAACTATATAACAATTAGGATAAATGTAGATTTATTTTACATATTTATCTGTCTTGCTTTAGCCGCCACAAAATTTTTAATAATATCTTTAATGTCTAATGAATCCATAATATTATTTTCAATTGATATAATTGATAAATCCGTTAGATGCTCTCCAGACATTGTTGACCGCAAATTTTTTATTAGTTTCAGTTTTGAAAAACTTCTTTCCCCTGATGCTATGGATATTGGTAATGTTAAATAAATAAGAATTACAATCGCAGTATTTGGAAACACGTCAGTTAATTTATTTTCATATATATAATTTAAAAACATCCTGAGGAGTCGACTCTTTTTTTGCAAAGTTTTTAATTCCTCAAATAAAGTCATACCATCAATATCGCGATTGTCGGAATCTTGATTGTCGCTCAGTTTTAAGTGCAAATCTTTACAAAGTTTCATTAAATCTTCATCGCTCCAATCTTTTAATTTGCTAATGTCTCTTATAACTTTAAAATCCTCACTATGTTGTTTTAAGAGTATGTATCTTTCTGTGACTAAAGTTATTGTTGTGTCTAAAATCGCGAAGAAAAAATTAATTTTAAAATTTTGTTTAGGATCGTGTTGCCTCATCTGATGCTTCGTAACCAAATGTTTTGTTATTTTGCTATTTTGCGAATGTCTTGAAAATAGGATCAATATTAAGATCTTTTGCAGTTCTAATAATATTTTCAAAATATTGGTCTGTTCAGTGAGTATTTAATTCTTGTATAACATAATCAAGATTTTCTGTAATATTTCCTGTATCAAATGTCGGATTCTGCATTATTTTTCTTGCAACATTTACGAGACTTAAGATTTCGTACCAAACATGAACAGAGCAAATAAATTTAAACGAATAAACCTTTGAAATTAAGTTATTTGCATGAACTCTAGAATCGCTATCTTTAGTTTCATTTTCCGTAATATCAAAAAGAGCCTGGTAAATTACCTTGATATTATTTTTAAGTGGCTTTATTGCTTTACTCTACTTTCCCACCTAGTAGCAGGAAGTGGTTTTTAATTTAAAACACAAATATTTTTTTTTAATATTGCTCAACGCTTCACAGATATTGAAAAATAATTATATAATTCTTGTATTACCCCAAAAAAATTTATAGTTTCACAGGATATCTTAGCTGCATCATTAACTACCAAATTTAATGAATGAGCAGTACATGAAATAAAAAAAAAAAAACCTTGAATTTATTTAAAGGATTTTTTTCTGCAGTTCATTATGTTTGCCTCACATATTTGAACCGTATATGGATGATTTCATTTTGTATTTTATCACCTGAATAATGAGCAGTGTTCCTTTTTTGTGATATTTGGATGCGATGCAAGTATTCTGCCATTATCGAATCGAATTTAGTGAGTTTTTACTAACTTTAAAAAATTGTCGTTATCATTTTCAAAAAGTTTTTGTGAAGAACTTCTAAAAGCTATACACTGGCTTGATAAATATTGTATTATGTAGATTAACCGTTCTGTAACAGATCGCCAATATTTTTTCTCAGTTTCCTATAATCTTTGTTGTGTGCAATCAATAATGCATTTCTTAATCAACGAAATTTTAGGTTCATTGTATTTTGAACTGTTTTTAATGTGTGCAGAACTTGTCTCATATATTTTTAGTATATGACTCAAATGTTGCCAATCATTACAACCGTATTCATTAGTAAGTTGGGAATTTTGACTATCAAATATTTTGCAATAATAACAGAAAACCGAATTTCGCAATTCTGAATTAACTAAATAACTTCATAAAAGTTTTTCTCCATTTGCTAAAGTTCGATAATAGTATGAATTGGAAAACTTGTGGCCAGATTCATATTTGGGAAATTCTTTATTACCTACTTGACACGGGCAATGCTCAATTAAAAAACAATCTGTAAACTTTGGTAGTTATATGATTTGGCCAAGTACCTGAATCATTAACATTAAAATTTAAAGTAAAATTTGAAGTTTCTGTTTTGAGGTTTCGCTGAATCGGAATCCAATATTTCTTCTGCTGCAATTTCTGTAGACAGGCCAGTTTCATTTTCGCATGTAACATTTGTTTCTTCATAGTTATCTTGTGGCCTCTCTTTTTCTGTAGTAGAGCTACACGGAGTATTTACTTCATCAGAACTTTATGTTCTTCATTTTTTATGTGGTCCTGAAGTTAAAAATTTATTTAGTGATCCGGCCAATTTATGTTCCAGTTGTTCTCGTTGCAATTATCTTTTCCTGTTTGGTGCACCAGATAACTTCTTTGGCTTTTTTTCTGACATCTAGGGGTTGAACATACTTGGTTAGACTTTAAAATAAGAAGAGCGGTAAACGTTGTCTGCCAAAATAAATAATTTCTGAAATTTCCCATTAAACTTATTTTGTAACCCCTTAACCGACTATTATTTTTTAAGGTGAATGGCCCAAAACTATTTTTTTTTTTATTACAGAATTTGATTTTTCAGATGTTTTGAATAATAAATATGCTTACATTTTAGGTATTTTTTTTGGAAATTAACATTTAGAGATATAAATATCACTCAGTGATATTTATTTAATATTTTTTAAATTCTGGTAATTGGTTAATAATTAATAAATCTCTAGAATATTAAAATTATTTATTAAAGAAATGAGTAAATTAGAAATAACAAGATAAATCTCTTATTGAAAATTATTTATTTTCTAGATGTCTATCCAACATAACATAAAAGTCTTTAGTTTTCAAAATAAGATAATTAACTAAAATGAAACAATTGATTTTCAAATTTAGCAAAAATATAATAAATGTACTTACTTTACATGAATAATAATCCAAATTCACAAAAAATTTACTAAACAACAATAAATATCTAATTATATGAAGAGCCAAAGGCTTCAATTCGGCGACATGAACTTATTTAAGTTAAGGAATATTATATCATATATTGTTCCATAGCCGAATAAGAAACTCAAAGAGTTTCATGCCGAATATAGAAACTATATAAAGTTTGGCGATTCCAAGCGTAAGCAAATACCCGGATAGTACAGCACCTGACCCTTGAAGGTAGTGCAAGCTGAGGCAACTCATAGAAAGGGTGGAGCAAGCTCCGATCACTATTCTTGATAGGAGCTGTATTATTGTTCAACATTATGAGAAAAGGTCACTACCTAGACCGGTTTCGACCTTTTTTGAGGTTTCATCAGTGAGTAGGTAGACCTAGTTAATACCAAGTTTGTAGCGAACAGAACTTACATCCCTTTTATGGGAAATTGCCAAGAGGTTTCCTAATCAATTTCTAATTATATGAAGAACCAAGGGCTTCAATTCGGCAACATGAACTTATTTAAGTTAAGGAATATTATATCCCATATTGTTTCATAGCCAAATAAGAAACTCAAAAAGTTTCATGCCAATTATAGAAACTCATAATGTTGAACAATAATACAGCTCCTAGGAGTTAAGTTCATATTATGGGTAAATATCAAGAATAGTGATCAGAGCTTGCTCCACCCTTTCTATGAGTTGCCTCAGCTTGCACTACCTTCAAGGGTCAGGTGCTGCACTATCCGGGTATTTGCTTACTCTTGGAATCGCCGAACTTTATATAGTTTCTATATTCGGCTATGAAGCAATATGGGATGTAATATCCCTTAACTTAAACAAGTCATATGTCGCCGAATTGAAGCCTTTGGCTCTTCATATATGTAATAATTTATTAGGACACCTCTCGGCAATACTCATAGAAGGGTGGTAAGTTCTGCTCGCTACAAACTTGATATTAACTAGGTCTACCTACTCACTGATGAGACCTCAATAAAGGTTAAAACTGGTCTGGGTAGTGACCTTCTCTCATAATGTTGAACAGAAATACAGCTCCTAGGAGCTAAGTTCACATTATGGGTAAATATCAAGAATAGTGATTGGAGCTTGCTCCACCCTTCTGTGAGTTGCCTCAATTTGCACTACCTTCAAGGGTCAGGTGCTGCACTATCCGGGTATTTGCTTATGCTTGGAATCGCCGAACTTTATATAGTTTCTTATTCGGCTATGAAACAATATGGGATATAATATTCCTTAACTTAAACAATAAATATATTTTATAAAATTAAATAATAAATATTGTTTAATATTTATTGTTTAATTTGCAGTTGCAGTATGTGTAAACAAACCTAGATCATCTAAAGTTTTATAGTTTATAAATAACCTATGTTTATTAACTTAAGTCGAGAGACAGAGTATCAGCCTGACACGCTGATACTCTACCCTGCATATATATGGGATTTTAGCTATGGTCCCTCAGCAGCGATCCGTATATATACGGGATAATTGATTAAAGGGTTAAGAAGAAAATAATAGGTAAATTTATAGTTGAATAAAAAATTATTCAACTATACAACAAAAATAACAGTCATTTAAATTTATTTTTTAAAAAAAATGTTATAAATTTTTTTCATGAAAACTAGAGGTTTAATTAAAATCAAAATTTATTTTGATGATTGGTAAATTTTACTGCCCTTATTTTAAAGTCTCACCAAATACTTACTGTCGAAAAAAAATCAATTATGTTATAGTTTCTTACCTTCCAAATTTGCAGAACAATGTTACTGTTTCAGTCACAATCACACATCCACAAAGGGCAAAGCACAGCATAAGAACGAATTCTTGGGTTTTCTTAAACTAATAATTTCCACTAAAAATACAATAAACAATCGAATATTTATACAATTTTTGCTGAGCAAATGCTTACTCTGTGAAATAAAATCTGTGGTAATATTGATAATATTTCACTTCAAACAAATTATAAAACTGGTGATGTATTAAGCTAAAAATATTGTTAGATTATTAAGAATTCATAATAATTTGACTGATTTTAAATTTCATTTTCATTGCATTAACTATACTTTGTAATTGTGTAATTTATATAGTATGATATAATTCAAGAATAAGAGATTCACCACGGGAAATATTTTTTATTATTTCCCATGGTGAAATGGCGCTCCTCATCTTCAAGCGCCCTTGTGTGGGGCACAACCACATGGCGCACCCTGCTTATTCTGCAGTCAGTCTTACAATCTGATCTCCTGCCATTTTGCCACTGCTCACATAGGATGTCAAAGAAAACATATACAGAAGCAATAATTTTTCCATTATTAGCACAATGTCTTCACAGGAGCCGTGTCCTCCTACATGGATGTCCATGCAGAAAATGGACCAGGCTGACTGGAATACATTTTCTGATTTTGAAAATTTAATACTGAAGTAATCAGCCAAAAACGCCTATCATTGAAGCAATGAAGTTGTAACTGATTGTATTGTCTGTGCATCAACCACAACAGTTCCATAAACATTATCTTGATTTCTACTCTATGCAAATTCTTGGTGGAACCTAGAGTGCCAAGTAACCAAAAAACGAACAAGATAGAGCATGGGATATATTTCGTAGATACCCTACCACAACAAACTTAATAGCATTTAGATGTGTTCAGGTCAAAGCACTTTATGTGAGATGTCCAAGTTAAAAACAATCTTGAATACAATTCACATCATCGATTAATCAAACAACCAGTGCAAAAATTGTATGGGATAAAATCTGAAAAATGAAAGATAGATAAAGACCACACTGCTTGTCTACCTTGGAACGTAATGGATGTATTGTTGGTGATCCCAAAGCTATTGCAGACACTTTGAGAGAAAACTTTGCCAAATGTCATCAACGGTTTCATTCCATCCTGATTTTTTAATATTAAAAGAACAACAAGAGAAACAGCAGCTAAGCTTTTGTATCAAGGGGATAGAACCGTAAAATCACCCATTTGTCAAGGAGGAGCTCAAAAGAGTTTTTCTCTTCTCTCACCCTGGCA
This sequence comes from Typopeltis vanoorti, assembly GCF_054136105.1. Classification (NCBI taxonomy): domain Eukaryota; kingdom Metazoa; phylum Arthropoda; class Arachnida; order Uropygi; family Thelyphonidae; genus Typopeltis; species Typopeltis vanoorti. The sequence continues at coordinate 47,887,860 of NC_143552.1, forward strand.
CAGTGGCTCTGATGGCATCCATTATGAGATGATAAAGCACCTCCCATCATTTTCTATGGATCTCCTTCTCTTTCCAATTAACAGAGTATTTACAGAGGAAGAGTTTCCGGACTTCTTGGCATAAGTCCATTGTCATTGCTATCCCAAAACCAGGCAAGGATCTAGCATACGCCAAAAATTATCTCCAATTGCTCTGACTTGTTGTTTTTGTAAGGGCTTGAAAAAATAGTAACTACAAGGCTTTTCTGGTGCTTAAAAAGCAACAGACTTCCTTCCAACATACAATGTGGCTTTCATAAACACCAGTCAACCTTGGACCATTTGGTCCATTTATGTGGTTTCCATGTTCTTTGACTTGAAAAAAAACTTGTGACATAACCTGGAGACATGGCATATTAAAAGGCTTGTTTAATCTTAGTCTGGGGGTGGGGGGTGACACTTTCCTGTTTTTTTTTTAAACTTTCTATTCAGCTGAGTCTTAAGTCCAGGTGGGAAACATGTTATCTTGGCCATATCATCAAAAAAAGGGACTCCTTCAAGGCTCTACCATAAGTGTGATCCTCTTCACTGTTACTTTAACAGTGATTGAACAGAGCAGGAATGACAATTTATTGTCATTCCTGCAATATGAGGATCATTGAAAAACATCTTCTACAAGCAGTTGATTGTGTCTCTTCATGGGCTCTTTGTCATGGATTCAGGTTCTCCACATATTCCCTCAGCCGATCCTCATAACTAACATTGTACGGTCCTGAAACCATCTTTGTTATCTTCCTCTGTACCCTTTCCACAGTTAATTTATCCCCTTCAAATCCTGGGGACCAAATTTCAGAACAATAGTCTAAGTGTGGTCTGATCAGGGTCTTATACACGGAATGATAACTCTTCTATCTCGGCAGGTCAACATCCTTCTCAGTATTGCAGCAATCCTCTGAGTTACCTTCACCACCTTTGCAATATGCTCCCTAAATTTCAGTGTTCTATCAATCATCACCCTCACATCTCGTCTCTCCTACTTCCTCCAGTACAGCTCCTCCAATCGAGTATGCAGCCTCCTATCGATGTATCCCCAACTTCAAGACCACATTTTGCTGCATTAATTCGACATCTCCCCATTCATTTGTCTGTCTAGTTTATTCAAATCCTCTTGCAAGGCTGCCACATCTGCACTATTACTGATAACCCTTCCCAGCTTCACATCATCTGCAAACAACTGAATATTCCCTTGCAATCCATTGACAATGTCATTGATATAAAGGTTGAACAATATAGGTCCCAGTACTGAGCCCTGTGGAACCCCACTTGTAACTTTCTGCTTCCTTGATATTGCCGCACCATACACAACTCTCTGATACCTATCAGACAGCCAATCCTGAATCCAGTTGACTAACCCAACATCTAAACCCATGTGCTGCAACTTAATTATCAGCTTATCATGTGGCACCCTGTCAAATACCTTCGCAAAATCCAAAAAAATGGCAATTTATGTCTTTCCCTCATCAGCTGCTCTTGTCACTTTATTATAAAAGGCAATCATATTACTAAAGCAAGAGTGTCCCCTAACAAATCCATGTTGATTCTCACAGATAACATTACCCTCATCTGCCCAACGCTGTATATAGTCCCTCACTAATTTCTCCAAGAACATAACAACAAGACCTTAATTATGTTGAATCAAACGAACCCCCTATATCACTTAGATGAAAACATTGTCTCTTAATTACGTCCTAAAAATAAAGTTCTTTCCAGATCATTCTACATAGATTAGTCTTTTTTCTCTACAATGGGAGCACCAATATCACCGCCTTGTCCTTTTGATATGTACTTTAAAGAGGCTATGGAAGCTGTTGGCATGAACGTGGACAACATCAACAAGAAAACATCATTCCTCTATTGCAGGCTTGCATTCCATCCTGCAAACTCTCACTTTGTCATCTGCAGAACTCTCATATACCATCATCTGTCTACCATCAATTGTTTAATACACACAGAGCAGCCCACTCTGATTTCTTGTCCATCTGTACTGATGGTTCAAGATCAGAGATTCCTGTTGGCTGTGCTGCTGTGTTTCCTAACATTACTGTCTTCAGCCAGATCCCACTCAGCAATAATTATACAGCAGAGTTACTCACACGTATGCACATAAAAGAAAGCTCTACCAAAATTGTGTAATTCATACAGACTTTCAGTTCTTTATAGGTTATCTCCTCTCTAGTGTATAATCCACATCCAGTGCTTGGTGAGGTGTTAAAACTTTTGTGCAAAATAATGACCTTATTTTTGATGTTCGGTTATGGATTCCCAACCATAATGGAATTAAGAGAGATGATATTGTAGATGCTACTAGTAGATCAGCTAATACTTTCTCAACATACTGTTTTATGGTACCATATACTAACTACACACAGGTTATAAGAACAAAGTTAATTACCCAATGGCAATACTCCTGTGAGGAAGCACTGACAAACAAACTGAATGAGATTAAGTCTGAAATTAAGCATTGGCAGTCTAGTCAATGTAGGAACAGAAGAGAGGATGGCATTCTTACTAGGCTCTGCATAGGTCACAGTCATCTTACACGTTCTTATTTACTGATGGCTGATGACCCACCTATGTGTGAGAAATGCAACACCCACCTCATCATTAGTCATATTCTGGTGGAGTGCTGTAACTTCATGAGAGAGGAATGACTTTTACTTGTCTGGGGAGAGCTTTATACATTTGGGCAGATGTTATCAGACTATCTCGGACAAATCTAAATCAGACAAATTGCATGACATTTTTAAATTTTTCAAAGAATTCAGATAGATACTAAACCTTTATATTATTTTATTCTATTATTAAAAATAGATATGTATATCTATTTTTAATAATACCTCTTAGATAACCATTTGTTGATATACCTTTAATATGCAGATACACTTTGCATATACATTTTATCTTATTCACTAATTTATCTACTTATAACTGTTGATATAAGGAGATAAATAATATCCTATATACTGCTGTAACTTGTGTCATTGCACAGTATGACCTTTGCTGTCCTTGTGCCATAAAGCCACAAATCAACTAACTTTTGCTGTTTAACTTGTTTGTAAATGCTATATCATGTGGACTGACTGGGAATCTTCAGCTGTTTGCTGATGATAAATATTTGGAGAGAATTATAAGTAGTACTGCTGTGTTAATTCCCTTCAGGAAGATTTGAAATAGACTTTTGGTTTGAACAAATGAGAGGGTTTTTAGAGAATTTGAAAATCTTGGAAAGAGTAAAACAAGGTGAAGAATTTGAAGATGAAGATGGAACAGGAAGGAATTTTGAATATTTACATATTCACTGTTTAGGCTGTATGTTTAAGCCTGATTTCAAGTTCCATCTACTGTGTGTACCCCTAGGAATGACCTGAAGGGACTACCTGTACAAGAAAGTAAAAGAACCATTTACTTTCTCCATTTACATTTGCCAATCTCCCAGTTGCAAACACTGTACTTTAAAAATTCCTAGGGTACTCTGGTACTATTCAGAGGAATTGATCACATTCTCTATTTTCAGTGACAAAATTTCTTTTAAGAAGAAGCAAAAAATTGTTGAAGCTTTGAAAACGTCCAGAGAAAACAGTCCAATGAAACAAGCTACACTTGTTACAGTAAATTCAGCTGTAATCATTTCTATGCAACTGGAAGACCTCGTGGCATCAAACATTCTGTGGTTCTTCTCTTTCACCAGACTTCTGACTGATTTCCTGAAAACAAGGATACTGCTGATTGGAATGAAGATGAATCATTTCAATCATTAAAAAAATATTGTTCAATCCATGAGAGTTGTCAATAACATTGCATAAAGAGATGTGGCCCTGATGGATGAATAAAACAAACTGCATTCCAGCAATGAAGACCAGAAACAGGTTCGTAAGTGATTACAAGGAGAAGCACACCCTGACCACAAGAAAGCAATACTGCTAACATAACAGCAACAAAAGCAGTAAATTTAAGAATTTGTAAACTTTGTTTTAATCTGTTAGAATAATAGTTTTATTTTGTCTGCAAATTGTGGTCTTGACAATGTCTCCCATACCACTATTTAACTTTCTCCAAATATAATCTGGCAGATAGTGGTAGCAAGAATACACACTGGCTAACCTTTAAGTCACAAAAGCATTACTGTTAGATTGTTTAGTGTACTCTCTAGCAGCTTTTTGAAATAACTTTAAAGCTTAAAAGCCTCCTTGAAAGGTTGAATATCTCATGATGTTTGACATAACTCTAAAAACATCACATGATTCTTTCAACATGCAAAACTTCCATATTGCATGCCAGAAAAATGGGGCAAAAAGTAACTGGGCAGTGAAACACATTCATCACCAAATGGTGTTAGGGCCACAGAGCCCATGACCTTTTCTTTAGCAGTGCAGATGTTACACTTTAACCCTAGATAATTTCTTTTACTTTAATCTGATGGTTTAATGCCTGGAAGATATATATCCATGACTACATTTAATAGGCCCCACCAGTCTGAAAGTGTATAGAGAGAGGATTTTGTTTGCTGCAAACCATGTAGAATTCACTGAAGTTCAGTGTACCTTGCATTGTAATGGTCTGAACATAGTTTCACCAGTATTTTAGACTTCTTGCGCTAGCAACTGCAGTGATGCATTCTGTTTTGGTTATCTCAAGAAGAATGCCTTTATCCCCTTTCTAAGTCCATTTTGCCATATCTGTGGCTCATTGACTTTATTGTTGATTATTTATTTCTTTGGGTAAATTGTTTTCATTCTGACTGTGTGTGTGTGTAGTACTTATGTGAAAGCCCAAGGTTAAATTACTGAATTAAATAATGAACATGTTTCTCTTTGATAATATAAGGTGTGGCATGCCACACCTTATATTATCAAAGAGATATATGCATGAATTGCCTAACTGTTCACACATTTTGGAGTTAAGTGATTGAACTCAGTCAGTGTTTATGGGAAGTAGCAGCGCAAGTGGGACATGACTGAAAGAAATTCTCTAAAGGCTGTTAACAAGGTGTTTGTGTTTTGTTTGCATGCTAATGTGTATTCCTAATTGAGGCAGGGTTTCATGATTGTGTATTTCCCCAACTAAATCTTTATTTATGCATTGCTATAGGAAAAGGGAGCCAGTTCAGATTTTGTTCCATAACATATGATATTGAGACTCGTATCAGATAATAGGCCAGTTATATTTATTCTTTTTTGTACTCAGTATTACATACGTGTTGTTCTGCCTTACATTCAATACATGCTTCTAGCCACTGTATGACATATTTAAGACTCACAAGTATATTTCATACACACAAGAGCTTCAGTGGTTCATATGTAAAATTTGCAGAATAGATTCTATAATATTGCAGAATGGTCTGAAGAAGGACTTGATGTCAAAACTTAATTTCGAAGACTTTAATAAGAAAGATGCGATTTCACATTCACTTGTATTTTCTGGACAATATTGTGTGAGTAGTAACATAACTTTTGCCTCCATATCGGTAGATTCTACAATGAAGGTTTCTAACTTTTTAAGTTTTGTTCATGGAAACAACTTTCTAGCTGTTATGTCCTAGCATGCTAGGACATCCCATATTATATACGTTTGACTTGGAATCAATGACACCATTATAATGTGAGAGAGGGAGAAAGTGAAGATGTCTATAAATTATGCTTTATGTGATCTTTGTAATAAAGAAAGATATTTTTTTATCTTATGTTTCATTCATAAACTATTTTTTTATGAGAACTGCTCATGTTAGTAAGGAAACCTTGTAGAGAGTGCTTTGAAGCTAAATGAAGAAAATGTCATCAGTGTAATATAACTAGTATTTTGGTTATGACCCTCATCTACTCTTACAGCATGAGAATTGAGGAAAGCAAGTGGAAACTAAATTTTTGATTCTACTGATGAATCTGAAATGAATAGGAATTATTTTAAATACAAAAATCCCAACTTGAAATGGCTCTTGCAAATTCCACCATTTATTACCATTATAAATTAATTACATGGATCAGTACATTTGGCAAAATTAAATTCCAACTCAGAATGGCTGTACAGTAATAGGCATTCTCTTTTTGTAAACTTCTAGACAAATAATAATAAAATAGACCTCCTCATTTAGCTTGCTTTAGTATTATTTAGTATTTTCACTATGCTTTGGAATAAAATTGTATTAGGTTTCCTTTACAATTTCTGCTTACAAGGGTAATTGATCTGGAAGAGCAATGAGTATAAGTTTTGTTATTCTTGTGACAACCTTGGAAAGTTTGAGAATCATCTTGAACATGTTCTTAAAAGTTCACTCTCTCTCTCTCTCTGATGCATATGTTTGTTCTTGTTTATGTGGTATATGATGTTTCAGTGATCTCTTTCAATATTGGAATACTGTGAGTTGGCATAATAATAATATAACTATAAAAACAGAGGAAAACTTGCATTAAAACTTATTTATTCTCAATTTTTCATATAAGTGTCATCAGTATCTTCAGTACAGAATAGCAATCAAACAGTAACAGACAGTGACAATAATGGATATAGTTAATTTAAGAGAATTAAAATGGTCAATTTACTGACTTAAAAAAAATAAATGAATAAAATTAAATAAAACACACACACAAAGTAAAGTCAGTACTTAAAATTTGTTAATCTTTCCTATCTCCCGTAAAGGGGATAGGCATAGGCTGTTGGATCTGTTTAGGTTAGAACAGTGGAGTTAAGTTTCACACTTTTCTTTATAAAGACATTCTTTGAGCAAACTACTTTTACGGGGGACTCTTGCCTTGTTCCATTGAATTCTCTGTTTTAGTGCAAATAGTATGCTCAGCAAGATCATACTATTCAAGTTCATGATATTTTATATAAGACGTTCTTCTAGACAATTAAAGGCAGATCTTCTTGTTTGTCCAAAATGCATTTAATTTGGAAAGAAACTGCTATAACTCATAGGAAGAGCCATTCTAAATTGCATAAATATCATCCACATATATGTTCCACTGTGTAGGTGAAATGTTATCAATGATACGTTGTTCAAAGTGTTCCATGAAGAAGTTGGCAATGGTAGGAGAAATAGGACTGCCCATAGCAGTTCCTTCAAGTAAATCCCTGGAAAACGTAGAGTTGGAAGCTTGTCCTTATGTGAAGATTTTTCTTCTTGTGCAAAAGACAACAAAAATATTCAGTGGTTTTAAAACTTTTGCTATATGTTGAGAGCCATGCATGTAAGGGATAGGAATATGAATTATTTCTTCTGCATTGGAGGAGATACCATAACTTGCATAACAAATGCATTTTTGATGAAATACTCCTCAAAACCATTTCATAAAAAGGTGGATTTAATATGTTGCAATTTTTTCTGTAAAATTTTGTCCGAAGAACATTAAGAATGAGCATGATATAATAAGATCTTAATTGTTTCCAGCTTTTTGACTAGGATGGTGGTGAGATTCAGCATGGATATAATGTCCTGTATGAGTTTTCTTCCTAAAAATTGAAAATTGTAAGCTTTCATCTGATTGACAGAGAATTTGGTCTAAAAAGGATGTTGGTTTATCTATTTCTTTTTTCTACAATGAATTGGATCCTGAACGAAATGCATTTAATTTGGAAAGAAACTGCTATTAACTCATAGGAAGAGCCATTCTAAATTGCATAAATATCATCCACATACATGTTCCACTGTGTAGGTGAAATGTTATCAATGATACATTGTTCAAAGTGTTCCATGAAGAAGTTGGCAATGGTAGGAGAAATAGGACTGCCCATAGCAGTTCCTTCAATTTGTTAATAAAATTTGTTTTAAAGGTAAAATAACCAGAATATATAACAAAATCCAATAATTTATATCTGCAGAAAATTCTTGAAGTAATTCAATGGTATCTGATAAAGGAATATTAGTAAACAAGGATACAATATCTAAGCTCATCATAACATTGGAAGTGTCTAGATCAGTGTTTCTCAACGTTTTTTGGATCATGCCCCACCTCAAGTCTCAAAGATTTTAATGTCCCCCCCCCTCTAGCATACTAGTCAGCCAAGTTCTGAAAAAGCATAATATAAATATGTACATGTACATTTTCTAATTCCCCCCCCCCCCCTTGTGGGGCATACGCCCCACGTTGAGAAACACTGGCCTAGATGAAAATCACAAATTTTATTTTTAAAATCCAGTTTTTTTTTTTTTTTTAATGCAAGTAGATTTTGCAAGTAAATTGATAAGTATTTAGATATCTTATAAGTGGGACATCCTATACAGTCAACAACCAATCTTAAAGAAATATCTGGCTTATGAACTTTTGACTTTTGGTAGATCATATAATCTGAGTGGATGACTGTGGAAGGTTTTATGTTCTTCATTCCAGTTAGAAACATTATCAATAAGAGAATTAAGTCTATTTATCTGACTACAAGTAGTATTAGAAGCAAGAGGCCTATTCAGATTTAGTAAGAATTAAATGGTTGTTAAGGATTTCAGTGCTTTAAATTCAGAAAAAGAAACATTAGGACAAGGAGGCTTACCACTATAAAGAATTTTTGCACATTTGATGGAAATATATAGACTACCAAAATAGGTGGATAGATATAGACCAAAGGAAAGAGAGAGAGGAAACCAGGCTGCAAGATGGAAAGACCAGTGAAGCCAGAACAGGCAAATGCCTAATCCTTGAAGAGAAGAAGAACCAAATCCTGTTATCTGTTTTAAGAGATAATGATTGAAGGCCTCTGTCTGCTGTGAAAAAAAAATCCAAAAGATAGTACCTTTTTTTTTTTTAGAGAAATGGCAATGTCATATCCTTTAGATAAAACAATAAGGTTATCCTTTGCTGGTAGATGGCCAGATATATTTAAGACAAATTTATCTGAGTCATAGACAACATTATGAGTACTAGTTCTAATGTGGCTTATGAGTGAATCAAATTTCTACTTGAAATTATCACAAGTAGAATTAAAGACGTTGGTAAGAAGTTGATAAAATGTGAAGAATAATGTTAAAAAATTCAGCCACTAATACAGATTCTATAGCAATTTTCATAGAATAGATTTCCCCTCTAAAGAATTATTAGCTTTGTAAAGTTGACAATTTAGTAGTGACCTGCTGGCACTCGAGTAAATCTGATGGGCTTTAGGAGATCTATAATTTTCTTTAAGAATAACTTGAGCCATCTTACAACATTTTAGAAATATGATTCTGGTAATGTATTTAGCCTATGTCACTAAAAGCTTGCCATATCTAGCACATTGTTTAGAAATAGACTTTCTGAAAGTCTAGCAATTTGTTTCAATATTGAAATACCATGAGTTGGCATAATAAATATAAAAAATTCTACAATAAATACATTTTAACATGAGTTTTTCTGTTTTCATAGTTATATTATTATTATAGAAACTTAAGAATACCGACATTAAAACTTGCAGATTTGTAAAATTATTTGATTGCTGTTCAATAATCCTGTACTGAAGATGCCGATGACACTTGGGCAAAAATTCTACAATAAATCAGGTTTAACTTGATTTTTCCTCCTATTTCACTGATCTGTTTCATATTTAGTTCTGTCTGTGCGGGTTGGCAGGTATCATAGAAAAGTCCCAGTTCTTTTAAGCTGTGGAATCACGAACCTTTTTGGATGGCTTGATTTGCTATAACGATAAAAATGCCCTGAATGTTCAGTATTTTTAACAGAGGTATGAGTCATTATATATTAAGCTAAACATTGGTGGTTTGCTCTGATTTAAATGTATTTAAGTTGCACTCAATCCAGTATGTATTCATCCATATTTGGAAGAATGTACCTTTTGATAAGAAAAGGCCTGCCTAGGTTTGTTTCTCCTTGCTGACATGAGGAACTTTTCTTTGAAATAATTGGACTTTTTTCAATGATATTGAGTTAGCCATTTTGATACATACCAGTATTTATCCTCCTGGATAGCTTAGTGGGTTTTTCATCTTGCAGACAGGCAAACCAACTTGAGAAAATGCAGTAAAATTCAGTCATGAACTTCAAGATGTAAGCTGGAAAAGAATTGAGTATGATAGGATAGAATAAAATAGTCTAAAGAATTGGAAGCTTGGAGATAAGAAATTGCTTAGGTCAGGATCTGGAATCAGGATGTGGAAGCTGAGAAAGTATCTAATTTGATATGGGGCTGCATATTGGGAACCTGGACAGCACTGTAAAATAATGGAATCCTGAAATATGAAGTACCTGGCAAGTGAACCTCATACACAAGGAACCAACTAACCAACCAACCCAGTATAATCAAATTTGATGAAACATATTTCTAGGCTATCGGTTTATAAGTTTTTAAAATAAAGTTAATTTATTTTGTGGAGTCTGTGTTCTTATTACATATGATTTTTCAGTTAGAAAAACTAGGTCGTCTAGGTGGAGTACTTCAGGAAGAAGAAAAAAAGTCCAGTTCAGAAAAGGAGGATGATGAATATGATGACGACTATGGAAGGAAGTCAAATATCAGCTTGCTGGATCAGCATAACGAGCTTAAAAAAAAAGCTGAAGGTATATTGGAATGTTTATTTTGGAATGTGAATTATTCCTTCTTGTTATTTGTTTTTATCAGATGTTTATAGGAGTATAACTTTCCAAATAGCTAAAAAATTGCTTTATACATTTTCTTTCATAACCTTTTTGTTCCTCCTCATTGTCTTGAATGGGAAGAAGCAGGGATGGGGTGACTTTTTGAGAATTACAGAAAGAAAACATCTTTGAAGGAGTATACAAAATTCCAAAAAAATAAAATAAATAAAATAAGGGGGAGTACCAAAATGCAAGTCATTCAATGCATTGTTACACTACTCTATGATAGAGATTGTAGAAAAAAGTGATTTTTTCCCCTTATTTCATGATACTTTTTTTCATAAGTGAAAAGGATGATAATAAATTAAAAATTAGTTTTTATTCATTGACTAAAGTAATATGAAATTCATTTATGATAGTAATGATACATTTATGATGCAGTAAATTATAAATAAAATGATTTTGCAATACTATTTTGAAAATATTTAGTAAATTGAATAAAAGTAAAAAAAGATTACTTGAATTCATAGGATATTGTCATTATGATCTTAATAATAATGCAATAAACATTACAAGAGTTGATCGCATAATGTCAACACTTTTATACATTGAGCTCATTCATTTTAGAAATTATGGACTTTACAACTGTGTTATAAATAACTTTTAATTTCCTGACGTTTCTACCTTCTTAATAAGGTCATCATCTGGAATATATACAAATATACAAGAACAAGCTGAGTTACATTTCACACAATATGCTAAAGAGACAATGATTTGAAAATATAATAAAAAAAAAAAAAATATATATATATATATATATATATATTTTCCAATGTATGTATATATATATACACACACACACACACACACACACACACACAAGTAACCCTCGTATGACTAGAAATGCCGTGTTATATGAATCGTGTTATACAAGACATAGATCACATAGAAAAAGTAGGGTTAGGTTCTGAAATCGTTTTTTTTTTTAATTATATAAACAACAATGACATATCCAAAAAAACAATATTTTTATTTAATTCAGGTAATTCATGTAAGTTAAGAAAACATGAACTATGACAAATACGTAGTATAAAATTCTAAAAATTACAAATTGTACATAAATTTCATTGCACTTAATGCATAAATGTTTTAGACACAATAAAATAAAGGGCATATTTTAATCGTCATCACAGTCTTCAGAAATAACATTTCGTAGATGTTCTTTAAGTGGCCGGAGGTTGTCACCACTTGAAATCTCTTGGACATCATTTGTATAATTCTCATTGCATACTTTGGCTGGTTTAGTCATCAAGAAGTCAGTAATAAGATTTTGCTTTCCACTATGTTGCAATTTTTTTTTATTAAGTTCATAATATGGCACTAAACAAATATCCAATTGTCTCGTGAATTTTCCCGAGTGCTCCATTGAGGGATCATTATCCGTAAAATAGCTCCTAACTTTCTTGCCAAGTCCAATCCTTCTGCTAATTTCTTTAAACTGAATTCTTTAACAGATTCATCACAATCAGAATCTTCGGCAGAACTTTCTCTGCCATTTGGTTCGACGCCATCTATTAATTGTAAATCTGTTTTCTCTTTTAAATCTGTTTCTCCATCAGTTAATTCACTAATTTCGTTTTCAATCATATCTCAAAATCCCTCTCCACAAAAATGTGTGCAATGTTTCGACGTAGCTCACCATCCACTGGAGGTAAGAAATTTTGTTCCAGAACGGCTTCAGGCCATATTTTTTTCCCAGCAAGCATTCAGCATAGAGGGTTGTAATTCCTTAATGGACAGAGAAATAATTTTTACACAATTCAATATTGAAAACTCTTTCCACACTTGAGGCAGTGTCAGGTTTGGATTAGATTCCATTTTTTTCCAAAATTAATTGGAATGTTTGATGAATATAATATGACTTAAATGTTGATATTATTCCTTGGTCGAGTGGTTGAATAAGTGAAGTAGTATTAGGCAGCAAAAAAGTTATTTTAATATTCGGATGGCTTAAATTTGTTGGGTGGCCTGGTGCGTTATCTAAAATTTTGAAGTCCATATTCTTTTTCTTTGTGTAACTTTCTACATTGGGTACAAAACACTTGAAAAACCAATTTTCAAAGATGCTAGCTGTAACCCATGCCTTTTTGTTGGCCCGCCAATAAACAGGTAGGGTGGACTTGTCAAACCCTTTCATCGCACGAGGATTTGCGGATCAGTTACTAAACATTGGTTTTTGTCATGTAATCACCAATGCATTACTACAAAACAGTAGAGTAATTCTATCTTTGGAAACTTTGAATACAGGAGCTGATCTTTCATTTTTCGAAATATAGGTGCTTTTTGGCATTTTTTTCCAATATAACCCAGATTCATCTGCATTGAACTGCACTATAATCACCTTCTTCAATGATTTTTAAAAATTCTGCTGGGTATTTCTGGGCAGCTTCAACATCTGCCGATGCTCCCTGGATTTTAATATTATACAAAGAAAACCGCTTTTTAAAGTTTTAGAACCAACCCTTACTGGCACAAAATCCATGCTGAGAGATTTCTTCTGAAGAATCTTGATCAAGTTCTTTTAAATATTTATAAACTTTGACAGCTTTTTGCTTAATAAGATGTCCATCCAAAGGAATTTTCTTTTAAGTGCAATCTTCTGTCCAAATGATTAGAGATTTCTTCATTTTTCTATTAGAATATTGCGAACACGAGCAACACGCTTTGCACTTACCGTTGACCCAGCAATAACACTTTGTCGGATTTTATGTTCATTTTGTTTGATTGTTCGAATTGTTGATTCATTTAAATTCAAAGTCCTTGCAACAACTCCTGGTTTTTCTTCAGTTTTCAACCGATCCAAGATTTTAATTTTTTCTTCGAGAGAAATGAATTTCCTCTTCAATGTTGGTTTTTTTCCCTTTCATTGCAGTTTTAGTGACCATTACAATAAAAATAAACTTTTACATTAAAAAAAAAAAGCATCACATATGTATGTAACTCACCAGAAAATAAACTGCTCTGCTTGAGAATAACACACTTATGATTTTAAATGCACTTTCCTGGCAGAAAACAAAGACAATTTTCAACAATTACCACTTTATATAATAAACCCTAGATGGAGAACCTATAGCACTAGTGGCAGAGGTGGCATGTCAACGATTTACAGGTGATATCCTTTTATATGCTTATAAATTATTCAAGTTTTTTTAATTGTTACAATACGTACAAGCTGAATTTTGTTTTACACAAGACAGCAGCTATAAAGACGTTTTGGTGCGGTATTAACAAAAGATTGCGCAACCCAAAGACAAAAGTAACCGACAAGTGTTGAGATGCTAATTCTCTTCAATTGAATTCCATAACATCTGAAACTGTCATAACAACATTCACTATTAGTTTTAACACATTCACAACAGGGTGTCATTTATCATTCCGATGGAACTTCTCATTACTGACTGGCTCAACTCACACAAACGTTTCAACCCTTGGTTGAATTTTATGGCTTCTTGTTTGCATTTGAGGTGTCAGGCTAACTCACACATTCATTATATGGCATGTTTCAATTCTTGGTAGTCTTTTATTTTAAGTTAGCCTTTGTGATCTGTCATAACGACTTCGAGAATTTCAAATGCAGTAAAAAAACACTTATTTCATAATTGAAAAATTGGACAATAGTTTTTAGTTAGATACTGTGTTTCGGTGCAACATATGGTTTTGCTTAAGTCTATACAGCGTAGTTTCTGTGAGAGAGGAGATGTGATTTATTAGTTAGTGCTGTTTTTATTCTGTCTCTAATTGTATTATTTGTTGAGAATGACACAGGCTGCAAAAGCCCTCTGTACAGTACCTCATTCAGTGATACAATAAAACTAAATTCGATACTTATAACTACTTGCGCGATACGGGCAGACACAAATTTAACGAAGATAAAATTTGATTTTTAAGTCCCACGGTGAAAAATATGAAAAAAAAAAACATGGGTACTAGAAATTGTAGACCGCGTTGAGCAAGGGATACCACAATTTGTAGACCGTGTTGTATAAGTACCGCGTTATACGAGTGTTACCTGTATGTATGTATGTATGTATATATATATGTAATATAAAAAAATTTGTGTGTGTGTGTGTGTATATATATATATATATATATATATAAAAAGAAAAAAACAAAATTAATTATTTAGAAATTATTTTGATGATTTAAAAAACAACAAAATTCCTACAACTCTAAAAAATAGTTATGTCACAGTATAATAATACCAACAGCTCTCTATGGAACAGAAACTTGGATTTTGAAAAAAAGAAGCAGAGAGGAAACAGTTGGCTTTTGAAATGAAATGCTTCAAGAAAATCATCAGAAAACTCATTGGATAGAACATAAGACAAATGCACAAGTGCTGCAAGATTTGAATATCCTTAATTCAACAATTCTTAACATAGTTAAAATGCATCAACTCTGTTGGCATTGGTTTGGTCACATTGTGCAAAAAGGAGCAGACTCTGCCTGGTATTTGAGGCACTGAGGCACTTTCAAAGCTGTTAGCATATGAAAGAGTTTGCTTTGTACAGAGAACAATGGAAGGCTCTTATTCACAAGGGTCTCAATCTGTCTTGAGGACAGAATAGAATGTCTTAAAAACATTCCATTATTTTAGAAACTTCAGCAGTACTCCTGTAGTGCCCCATAGTATGGATAGATGATATGAATGAATTTTGTTCTTGTGCTGGAAAGGACCAAATTTGAATTCTTATTGCCATGAATGTTTGTTTGATATGAAAGGATTTTTCACCCACAAAAGCCAGACTGTCCTAAGTGTGCATTAAGTCAGTTATGCCCCTTGTCATGTACAGTGAGCCTTCAATAAAGGGTAGTTTAAGAAATCAGGCACTTGAATCTAATGTAAAAAAATAAAAATAAAAAATAAATAAAAACCCGGATAGGAAAACATAACACACATAACGTAACCAAACCTGAAATGGGGGAGGGGGATGCTGGAAAAATTATGAGGGTGAGTATCAGAAATTGTAGGTGACTGGTGCTTGGGATCACAAATGATGTGATCAGAATTTTAGCCTTTGCATATGAGTGAAAAATCAAATATTAAGTGTTGGTACCATGAAAGTTAATGTTGCATCAGAATAGTCTTCCAAAAAGTGCTTATAATAACATTTGTAATAATGAAAAAAAAAAAAAGTTTGAGGCTTATGTTGCAAAAACATTTAAGATCAAATTAGTTATCTGATACATTTATCATCAGTTCTTAGTTTTCCTCTGGTCTCTTTTCTTACCATCCTAGCATTAAAAATAAAGACCACAAAATTCCTTTTTGGTCTTTATTTTTAATATGAAGCTGCCATTGATCTATCTGTTCACTCCTCTAATTTTATTCAGAATTCTTTATCTGTGCTCTCTAGTTTCTGAACAGCTGTTTTATTTGTAACCCAGCTCTCATGTTCATAAGTTAAAATTGATTTGAATGGTATCTTGTATATTGTTAGTTTAGTGTTCTGACTAATTTCACTTTTATTCCACAGATTAAGTTGCCTCCATAGAATTTTGCAAATTATATTAACTATTTGCATATGTAATTTGTCTTCACAGAAATTGTTTCTAAAGAGCTCAAAAATATTTTACTTGTTCTATAGATTCTCCATTGAGAATTCAGTTGATGTTGTTTCTTGATTTTACTTATTTTCATAGTTTGTTTTATTTATTACTGGTTTTCATGCCAAATTAGATATAGCAGTTATTCAATTTAGTCTTTAAGACTTGTACTTTAGGAATATAACATCTGTATAAAGTAAAAGCTAATTCGAATCTTTGATTTTGATATCAAGCTTAATGCAACTCTGTTTCATTCCATGAACCATATAGATGTTGATCAACAGTGGGGAGATAGCTATCTTAGCGTGATGTTGGATTTGACATCAAACTGACTCCCACACACACACACAAGAGGCTGCAAAGCCTGTAGCAAATAAATGCTATGTGTGGACTTGAGTCAAGAGCAAAGCAATGGATTGATATTCCTCTTAAAGAGCTGAAAGTTGTGGTCTTTAGGAAATACTCTGTGGGAGGACTATTCAATAGAATTGAGGTAGATGGAATGAAAGATGGTTGTGAGACTTGCTTTGGTGAGTCATCCTTTTATATCAATTTGACTGCAAAAGGATGACTCAAGAGAGCCAAAACAAGCCACTCATGTAGCTATAGGTTTGGCAAAAGTAGTGGACATAATGGAAGCTAGTTCTGCTGAACAGTGTCCATAGAAATATCTGTAGAAGTGGCACAATGTGAAAACTGACCATTCTGTAAGTCATGGCTGAAGAGTCTGTGAGAGAGGAGTTATTAATCAAACAAACTGCTCTCCTGAGCAGCTTCTCTTGAGTACAATTGATGGGATTCCATCAGGACCAGAACTTTTTTGATTTTCAGATATTTCAATATTCTCCTTATGTGAAGGTCACAGGAGACATGCAATGCAATGCTCCAGGTAAAGAAGAGATGACTTGTCATTTATCTGGAGTTGGATAACAAGAGTTGTTGCTGGATCAGCTTTGCCTTTAGATCATGTTGCAATAATGTTATCTTGTGATAAAGAGATGGAAATAAGATGTACCAGAAGTTCAGCTTTTGTAAGAGACCAGAAGGCATAGCAACCATTGGCAAAGATTGCAAGTTTTCTACATTAGCCTTTTCAAAGTCAGTCTTAGCCAGTGGTAAGCTATGGAAATTTTAACAAAGGGCTCGCATCGTCAAGCAAAAAAAAAAAAAAAAGAAAAAGGTAACTTAGCCCTTATATTGCGACTTTGTGGAGCTCTTCTGACAGATATCATAATTCCTGTAGGATATCAATCATTAATGCTAGATCTTTTAAAAATTCCAAATTGAGATGTCGGTTTAAAAAGCCCTTATATTTATCGTTCGATGCTAAATGCTTCATAAAGCTTCCAAACACGTGCCCGATCTTTAAAATTTTGATACCAAGGTCTTTTGCAATCGTATTTAATTCTCGTTGATTTTTTGGTGATTGATGATTAAAAGCATATAATTTATCCATAAATATTTCAAAATGATTTATTTCTTTAATGTTTTTTATTGAATCATCTAATGCTAATTGTAAACAATGAGCAACACAATGCTGGGAATCACAATGTTGGGAAATTGTTGTCGAAGTTTGATTACAACACCTGATTTATCTCTAACATTACACTAGCTCCATCAGAACAAAATGTAATGTGATGATTTTTTATATAGTTATCAGAAAATCCTTATGAATTTAAAGTAGCAATTATTGTAGCATATATACATTCCATGATGGTATTTTCTAGTTCTACAAGATTATTAAACAAGAAGAAGAACAAGGGGCTCACCAATTTGAGAAAAATTTAACAAAGGGCTCGCATGAGCCCTTTATAGCTCACCACTGGTCTTAGCCATGTTAATGGAGTGGCAAGTGTTTTAGACTTCAGTATAAGCTTAAATGAAGCTGGAGTTTTTGTTTCAGCCCACTTATGATAAGCTGTTTTCTTTTCTTAGATTGTCCACACAGTTATTTTGAAAAACCATGACTTCTATGTAGAATGTGAATTTGAACAGAGTTGGGAATGAGGGCATTTATCCCAAGATGGTTTACTTCAGTTACAAGATCACAATAAGTATTTGGATCTGGATAACAGAACTAGTGGTCTGAGCATGAAAAGGAGTAAAAATCTTGTTCAGACACTGTACATTGGTTCTGTTATCTAGATCGAAATACTTATTGTGATCTTGTTACAGAAGGTGAATGGCTGATAGAGGAGGGTATGAAATTTGGCATGAGATTGTGATCTGAGTTACCAAGAGGAGCAGTCAACTCAGAAGTATACCTGGAAGGGGAACTAGTTAAGAAAAAATCCAGTGTGTGTTGGATGAGTGGAGAGGTTTATCTGTAATTCTGGTTAGGAGATGAATGATTTGCTTTAGTTCATTGCTTATTACCTCTCTTCCAGCTTGGACAGTGTATTTGGAAAAAGGGAGCCAGTTTACTTGTGAATATTGTTACCAGGGAAGATGACTTTATTGTTTTGGAATTTGGATTGCAGGAAATCAAGAAATCTTCTTGACTTTTTAGTCAAGAAGATTAGAATGATTTTCAGAATTGGGTGAATGGTAGAGACAGCAAATGAATGATAAATAATGAGGCCTAGACATCTTAAGATACAGAAGATTAGAAAGAGGAAATTCCAGATTAGGCATCCTCTGGCAAGGAATATCAGATTGCACAAAAGTACAGGTAGTGCTTTTGTGCAGAAGAATCATACAGGGTATAGTTTTGGACATTTAAGATAGGCATTGGTGAATGTGGCAGAATTTGGAGTTGAATCAAAAACGGATCAGGTGAGGATAACTGCATTGGGGGTTGATGTTTATACCACACAGGTTGGTAAAGTAAATGAAAAACTTTTTTTTGTAAGATTTTTTTTTAATTTAATTTTTTTGGGGTTGGGGTGCAGGGGAGATTTTTATTTTAATTGCTGTGACTGTATTTATTTAGTTTTACTGTCATGTTAATATTTTAGTGAAGAGAAAAACAAAAGAACACTCAGTAGGAAAATACAGAGGTATTTCCCTACTGAGTGTTCCTGGCAAAATCTATGCAAGTATACTTGAGAAACAGTTGAGAAGAATCGTGGAGGTAAAGCTTGGTGAAGAACAAGCTGGATTCAGGCCAAATAGAGGCTGTCAGGATCAGATCTTCACTTTACGACAAATTGTCGAGAAAGCATAGGAATATAACAAAGATCTGTATTTAAGTTTTGTCGATTTGGAAAAGGCATATGACAAGGTGCCAAGAGAGAAGCTATTCAATACGCTGCAGTTATATGGTGTCAATGGGGCATTATATCAAGCAATACTTAGTCTTTATTTGAGTTGTAAGTCAGCAGTTAGAATTGAAGGAAGTACAGGAAGATGGTTTAATGTTAAATCTGGTGTGAGAGAAGGATGTACATTATCCCCTCTGTTATTCATTATCTATATGGATCACATTATGAAGGAAAGTGGTATTAAACATGATATCAAAATTGGAGATGTTAATATCAGCTCTTTGCTTTATGCAGATGATGTTATACTTCTAAATAAATCCGCTACAAGTCTGCAAGATTTTCTTACTAAATTGAATAACTGTTGTAATAGATATGGTATGAAGGTCAGCAATAAAAAGACAAAGACAATGAAAATAGGCAGAATCATTGAAAATGTGAACTGTGTTGTGAATGGAGAACCTGTGGAACAAGTTAAACATTTCAGCTACTTAGGCACAATTTTTAGTGAAGATGGTAAATTAAATATAGAAATAGACAACAGAATCAGCAAAGCTGATATGGAGGGAAGTCAATTGAATAAATTCATATGGAATAAGAGAGAAATTAGTCGGAACACTAAATTAGCTGTATACAAGACAGTGTTCAAACCAGTTTTAACGTATGGATCTGAGAGCTGGATCAGAAGTAAAACAGTTGACCAAAGACTAGAGACCTCAGATATGAGATTCCTGAGAAAGATTATAGGCGTGAACAGATGGCATCAATGGCAATATCATATTAAAAATGAGGATATTAGGAAAGAACTTGACATTGTCAGCATTCAGGAATGTGTTAGCAGAGCTAATCTCAGGTGGTATAGTCACTTAAACAGAATGGGCGAAGAAAGATTAGCAAAACAAGTGTTCTCTGCCAGGTTGGCAGCAAAACGACCCAGAGGAAGACCAAGATATAGGTGGATTGATACGGTACAAAGTGCCTTAGATGATAGAAATATAAGATCTGATAATGTTGGCGTCTTGACAAGTAATAGACTGATTTGGAGGAAAATTGTAGATAGGAAGTTAGTAATGATGTAATTTTTTTTTTATGTAGTACTCTCATATCCTGTACACCCCTCGAGGGTACATGGCAGGAATTTGATGATGATGAAAAACAAAAGGGGAACATGCTGTGGAAGGAAATATGCTCCTAATCATGTTAAGAAGTAATCTATATGGAGATCGTCCAATTTCCATTCCTTTACATGACTTTGACAGTGCCTCTTGCATATCATTAGACATCCTCCTTCCAGTCACGGCATGGCAGTGAAAGTTATGTTTCAACTCATCAAGAAGCCTCCTTAATGTGTTACCATCTGGGTCAGTCCTGTACTCTTTCTGGCAGCTGGCCTGCAGAACTGCATTACTGCTGTACCCTCTGAGATGTCGGGGAGGAGTGGTTCTGGGTCACCATACTGTGTTTGGTATATCCTTAATGCTATCATACACAGACACTATACATTGGAAGATTAGGGATGAGAGAACAGAAACCCTGCTCTTTGAACCAGTATACAGACAAATATGGCAATGGTCACATTAGGCCCAATATGCAAAGAGTGGTGGTGTTTCATCTTTCTTATTGATGGCATTTCACCTCACTCTTATATGATGTCCCAAGATCATTTAGCTTTAGCATTTTGTGAATAGTTTCTCTATCCTGTCACCTTACATTATGCTTTTTTTCCCCCCCCACGTATTCATACTAAATTAAATACTAATTCCATAGGATATTTATTTTTCCATATACAGTCATACCCCGACTTACACGAATCTGGAGTTACGCGGTTTCTTATATGGACGTATTCCCATCCCACTTCACGCCTCACCACTAGTCGTATCTTTCAGGTGCCGGCCGCATTCGCCAGTGTCGCACATGCTGTGAACAAGCACTGATGTGTTTCACGCGGTCTCCATTCATACACAATTTTTATAGTCTACAAACCTTGCGATTGTTTAATGTTATGTTCTTGATAAAAATTTTATCACATAAAAAATAATGTCATCCAAAAGAAGCAATTCCAATTCTTCTACTGCTAGCAAGAAAAGAAAAACATTGACTTTGGAAACAAAACTCAACATTATTAAGGATTTTGAAGGCAGAATGAAAATTTGTGAGCTAGCAAAGAAGTTTGATCTACAGGAATCCACAGTAAGAACAATCATAAAAGAAAGGTTTACAGATTTTGGAGGACATAGATTCTAACGAGGAACGAATTGTAGCCACATGGCAAGGAATAAAAAAATCATTAGCTTGCTATGAAGAAATTTTGCATGACAAGAAAAAAGACATTATGCCGTCAGACGAATCTATTAGATTTTATGAAACCATCGACATCGAAATAACTTTCTTTTTTTTTATGTATGAAAAACTACAATTATGATTATATTTCTTAAAAAATATAATAATTTCTTATAAAATATAATTATGACTAATTCCTTGTTATATTCTCATGATTTTATTCACTGTTTGTATACTCTTAATTAGTGTATTGTGTGTATATAATAGCATTCTTTCTGTTTGAGTAATATATATATATATATATATATATATTTCTTTTTTTTTAATTTCAAAGTGAGTAAATTATCATTGTCTTTAAATAAGATTACATTTTTTTTTTTTATTTCAGCTAGGAAAGAAAGTGCACTTGAAAAGCAGTTGAAAGAAGAAGAGAAAATATTAGAAAATGTTGCAGAAAAAAGAGGTATAATTTTTTAACTGTAGCATAATTTATGCCTAATTGTTTTCCAATATAAGTTTAGTAAAACTGTCTTTTCACGGAAAGCAAAATTTTAACATTATAATCAGGCGACATTTTACTGAAGGTGATCTCAAAATTTTCTACTTACATATTGCAGTTTCTTTCATTGAATATTTCTTTTTAATATGCTTAAAATATGTAATATTTATAAAGTTTAAAGCATATACATTTCTCCTTATATACTTTTCTATTACTCAGGGATGCACTAAATTATGATTCAGCTGAAGCATGCTGAATTTACTAAATGTTGTTGGGGAAAAACATTCATTAAAAACTGATAAAAAATTTCTAATGCAGATATATTTTTTGTTCAAAATATTTGTTAATAAAATTTAACTCAACATGCTTTGGTCAAATTATAGAATGAAGAAAGATTGAAAAATATCTCTAACAATACTTCACATAACCATGGAACCTCATGAAAATGCAAAAATAAAAAGAACCATTCTCATTTCATAACTGAATGTGTGTGGAAACTTGGAAAGTTTTTTACAAATGACCAGAGAAAGTTGTTAGAAGTTTATTCACTTGGTTATACTATAAATTAAAGATACCAAGAAATTATATACTTAGTTTAATCCTTTATCCAAGTGTAAGCAAACAAGTTTGTGCCTGCTATTTTCAGGACTGGGGCAACTCGTATAAAGAAGCTAAGACTTCACATCACTTTCCTTAGTATCCCATAATGCAAAGCACATCTCCTTGCAGACATGTATAATACTGTGCATTATGGGAAGAGTCACTACCCAGACCTGTTTCACCTTTATTGAGGTCTCATCATATCTAAGACTTCACATCAAATGATGCGAAGTCTTAGCTTCTTTATACGAGTTGTTTCAGTCCTGAAAATAGCTCGGGCATAACTTGTTTGCTTATACTTGGATAAAGTGTAAAATTTCCAAATATTGCTTTTTTTTTATTATTTATGACAAAAATGGACTGTTTTTCAATATTTTAAAACAGATTTTAATACTTCATAATATAAACATCTTTTAAGACTGCATAATATTAACTACAACAAAAACACCAAAGAAAGTACCTATAGCAAATGTAACAAATCTTTCTATACAGCTGCATAAGGGGAAGCTTTTCCCAATTCCTTGCATTTGTTATGAGGCATGCAATAGGAGTTTTTCTGCTTCAGCCAGTCAAATATCTGAAAGACATGCCAAATCAGCTGAATACCAAAGCGAAAACAAATATTTGGCACATCCCTACTATCAATATCTTAATATAGTATAGTCACAATTTTATTGTTATGCATATGTTCAGAAAATCATGTATAATAATTAAAGTTATCAACAAATTTTTCAGATATTTGACTGGCTGAAGCAGAAAAACTCCTATTGCATGCCTCATAACAAATGCAAGGAATTGGGAAAAGCTTCCCCTTATGCAGCTGTATAGAAAGACTTATTACATTTGCTATAGGTACTTTCTTTGGTGTTTTTGTTGTAGTTGATAATATGCAGTCTTAAAAGATGTTTATATTACTAAGTATTAAAATCTGTTTTAAAATATTAAAAAATAGTACCATTTTCATCATAAATAATAAAAAAAGCAATATTTGGAAATTTTACACCTTATCCAAGTATAAGCAAACAAGTTAACAACACATTAACTCAGCATATTTTCTACTTGAAAATTAAGTCTAGTGTCTTCCAAAAAATCTCTAATTTTTTAAAATTCAGAATTATCCCTGATAAAGTGCTTCCATAGCACACTGACATCCTTTGGTTGAAAAAACTTGAGTTTAAATTGCCCTTAAGCATTTATAAGGACTTTTCAACTGAAGATGAGTTAGCTGATCTTATATTTAAATGATAGGATCCTTTCTCCATTCATTAAATAATGTTGAGTTGACCTGGTGTAATACTGAATAACATGTGATGATGATAGAATGATAATATATGAATAAAAAATCATATTGGTAAGCAGATATGCAAATTAAAATTTACCAAATGTTTAATAACATTACTTTATAGATTATTACATGCATAATGGAATTGATGGTTAAGAATTTAGGGAAACACAACACACGGGTTAAAATAATTACTTTACTTAATATTAGGAAAGTAACAGTTGACACTTTGACCTCTGTATTGTGAGGTCATCGTTCAGAAAAATACACGTCTAAGGAGCAAGCTACATGCTACTACACTTTACAAAGGTAAAATGAATCTAAGCTGCTTATTAATCTTTTATCTAGCCTGATCTCTGGTGGGTAAAAAAAAAGTTAATAATATTAAAAAAATTAAAAAAATATATATAAAATAAAATAAAGTTTAAAAAAAATAAATTAAAAACAGAACTAGATTAAACATTTCTAAAGTCCTCTCGTATTGAGATATCCTTTCGGATTTGTTCCGGTGCTATAAGGGTTGCAGATGGGTCCTCCACATCCTTGGAATGATTAGTCCGTCATTTTTGTTCAGTGTTTTAGCATTTCACAGGCTTCTTTAAATTTTCTCTCAAACCAGGTTTGGACTTGCTGCCTTTCCAGTCAATTCTATGGTATGTTTGGAGTGCATGGTCTGATAGTCCTGTTTTTCCATAATGGAGATATTTAATGTGTCGTTTGCATTCGTCTTTTCTGATTGGGATAGTGCATCCTGTTTCCCCTATGTAGGTAGGTTACATGTACATTGGATTTTGTAAACCCCTGGGTGGGCTAGGTGTGGAAGAGGATCTTTGGAAGAACTGAGTAAATTTCTTAATTTTGCCGGGAGTTTGAAGGTAGTCTTGATGTTGCATTTATGTAGTGTTCGGTCTATTTTTTCTGAGATGCCTCTAATATATGGTATGGCTATGGCATTCTTATAATCTTTTTTGTTTTTAGTGGTATTTTTATGGAGGATCTTGTGAATTTTTTTTTATTAGAGCCATTTTTTTATAAATGTATGGTTAATGATTTTGAATTCTTGGTTTAGAGATTGTTTATTCAAGCAAATAGTTAGTGCTCTGTGTTTGAGGGTGCTTATGACTCCTAGTTTTTGTGTATGTACTGGCCTGTGTGTGTGTGTGTGTGTGTGTGGGTTTGAAGTAGACCGAGAAGGAGAGACAGCCTGAGGGAAGATGTGTGACGAGTGTGTCTAGAAAAGGAAGAGATGTTGTTTTCGATTTCAATGGTGAATTGGATACATTTGTGTTGTTTGTTCAGGTGGCTAAGAAATGTATTTAATGTTTCGCGGCCATGGGTCCAAATGGCGAAAATATCATCGACATATCCAAGCCTGACTTTTGGGCTTTAGGTTGGCCGAATTTAGAGCTCGTTGCTCAAAGTCCTCCATGTAAAAGTTAGCTATTGGGAGGGAAAGTGGTGATCTCATGGCTGTACCTTCTTTTTGTAGGTTAAAATTGTTTTGTTCGCATGAAATACCCGGAGCGGAGTACATGGGCAAAGAGGGCCGTGATGTCAGGCAGAAATATGTTCTATAGGAGAATAATAGTATCATTGATCAGGACATTGGTGAAAAAGGGCAGTTATGTCAAAGCTGACTAATAAATCTTGGTGTTGGTGATGTTTTTAATTTTGTTTATAAAATGTGTATTTTTTTATGTAGGAGGGAGAATGACCTACCTACTCCTTGAGTCGGCTGCTAATTTCTTGGCTAAGTGGTAATTAGGGCTGTCGATTCCTTCAACTATCAGACATAGTGGTGTGTTTGTTTTGTGTATTTTTGGTAGGTAAGAATGTGATAAGCTTTTTTTTTAACCAAACTTTTGGGTTCTATTGGCAAAATCTGAAGAAAATTGATTAATTCTGCAAGGGAGGGATGTAGTGAAGTTGCCTACAAGGAAAAATCAGAACTCTAAAAACCCAAGAAGTTTAAAGATGCAGTCCTATAAAAGAAAAAAATCATATCCAAAGCAGCTACTGCTGAGTAAGTTAGCATGTGCCCTTAGAGAATACAGAGAAAAAAATACACATCCTTTCATATGCATATAATGCTTGTCATTATGGGATGGATCACTACCCAGACCAGTTTCAACTTTTATTGAGGTCTCATCAGTGGGATCCAGACCCAGAGAGACAGTTGAAGTAATATAGGAGTCATATATTTCCATGAAGATAGGATATCTGGATGTTAGAATAATTTTAAAAATATAGTAAATGAAATAAGCAGCAGAAATTATCTAGGAGGAATGTGGTCATGAGTATATTTCAATATTGGTGATAGTTTTTTTTTCATCTCTGAAATGTATAGAGGCACCTGAAGTAGATATTGTCCAGGAATTTTGAAGTTGCAAAGTGGCTATACTTCTTATTCCAGCAAATTCAGAAGGGGTTATACTTCATATTTCATACATTTTTAGCTAGTTAGAAGGTCAAAATGTAGTTGATTTGAATAGAGCTTTTATAGTGCCTATCTAGGGGCGGGGAGAGAATTGAATGTGAGAATTACAGAGGAATTTCTCTGAGTGTTCCAGATAAGATTTATACATACTTGATAAAAAGGCTTATTAAACTTATAGGGAACAACCTGAGTTCAGGACAAATAGGATTGCCAGAACCACATTTTTACTTGTGGGTGAATAGTCAAGAAATAATATGGATATAACAGATCTGTATTTAATATTTGCCTGGAAAAGGCAAAGTGCCAAGGGAAAAAGTGCTCAATATGCTATAGTTACATGATGAATATTATACACAGCAGTATATAGCCTACCAATTATGAATGATGAATTAGAACTGAAGAATGTACATGAAGATGATATGTTTTTTTTTGTAAAATCAGGTGTAAGATAAGGATAAACGTTATCTCTTTCTATTTATCATCTGTGGATTGTATGAAGGAAAATGGCATTAAACCTGATATAGAATTGGAGATAATGAACTCATCTCTTTATGCAGATGATGCTATACTCCTAAATAAATCCAAACTAGATGGGTTCAAAATTCACTCATTTGGAATAAATGCTATATCAAATTTGCTGTAACAAACAACAATAAAAAGGCATATTATGAATTCCCAATATAAAACAAGCAAATAGAATTACTAATAAAAACAAGGAAACACACTTTCTTTTATCTACTTAACATCCATAGCATAAATGCAAACATAAATGACGTACATCATCACTTAGCCATCTAGAAATTCTGTTCGTAACAGAAACCCCCATATTGCAACTGTAATTTTTTTTGGTGTGCACTTATTTTGTAATTGACTGTGCCATTCTAATATTTCTTTATATGTCTCTACTTATTTTATTGTTACTATTATTATTATCTATTATTAATCTTCTCTGCTCTATTCTTACTTTTATTAGTTTATCTCTACTACTTTATTTAATCTCTATCCTTTAATACTTTAACCTCCTATCCTTTATTAGTTTTACTCTACGGATTAGTATTTTTTTTCGATACTGGGAGAACTCTGGAAATTTATTTAGATTTATTGACTGCGCCACCAGTGTTCTTCTTGTGGTATCAGATATAATTATACTTCCAGTAGAGTTCTCTCTGAAATTATCCTAAAGTCTTATGTTTATTATTTCTGGGAAAACTCCATTATCCTAAAGTCCTTTTTAACAGTCGTGACTAACATTAAATTCCTTCACTTACAGGTTCATGTTTATTTAGAAACAGTGCATTGCATAATGATCAGGCGGTACACTTTGTAAGCAAAATAAACATGTTTATTTTAACTAAACTACAAAATACGTTATCATACAAAAAGAAAGGGTTCTCTCTCAACTCCACTCTAAGCTTAAAACTTTAGTAATTTAACAATTAGAAAATGCACAGAGTCATGCAACATGTTATCAACACTCAAAGAAAACTATCAGCCCTTCTCAATCCAAAGAATATCATGCTCTATAATTTATACCAATTATTTCCAACTAAATTATGAACTAACTTTTCAGTCCTGAACTATGGCCTATGTTAAACACAATAAATGTCCCTTAGATTCTCAGTCAATTTCACATATCATAAGCAAACACAACAAAATTTACTCGCATATCTTCTTTAACTCTATTATACACCCGTTCCTAGTTCCTTCTTAGGTTCCTTTGGCTTCCCATCCATTTCAGGTTTTGACTTCCATGCAAGGATTTTGTTGTCACCATCGTCTCACTTCGATGACTTGCAGGGCTTGGAGCACATTTTCTCAATGTCTATGAATCGGCCGAAGGGGGGGTCCGACGATCGAGGCACTTAGCAGACTGTCCTATTGGCATTGCATGCTGGTCCTGCTTCTCTTTTTCCTCGGTAGTTTCACAGCTCCCGTGGCTGTCCCTCGCGACCTTCAACTGGACCGACGAACACGATGAATCGACTCAATCTGAAGTTTTCTCTTCTCTTCCTCCCTTCCTCTCTTCTCTTTCATTCCTAGATGACCTTTATACAATTTTCTCAGGTCTCTGGACGAAGGGTCAAGGCCCCCGAACATTCCTGCACAAACCGTCTTGACCTTCATGTTAAACTCACTTTTAGTTCTCACCGAATATACACACTTAATCCTATTTTCAAAAAGGCGATGAATCGACTCAATCTGAAGTTCTCTCTCTTCTCTTTTCCTAGATGACCTTTAATGAAAGAGAATTCCTCTCTTCTCTTTCATTCCTAGATGACCTTTATACAATTTTCTCGGGTCTCTGGACGAAGGGTCAAGGCCATCGAACATTCCTGCACAAACCGTCTTGACTTTCATGTTAAAGCTCACTTTTAGTTCTCACCGAACACACACTTAATCCTATTTTCAAAAAGGTGGAACTACTTCAGAAGTATACCACCTTTTATCACTGTCCTTGAAGTTCCTTGAAATTCACTTATATTATATACAATTCCTACATCAATACTATGCTGATGTCCAAGGCCCCTTGAACCTTACAATTTAGACATTTTCTGTTTTGTACAATCTTGCATGTTAATTCCTTGGGGTTAAATACATGGGCTTTTATATTATTTACAATGCTAATACAAAGTTAGTTTAGCGTGTTTACAAGTTGCGGCCTCTGTAAAAGTCGATGCAAGAAAGAGGAAAATTTCTACTGCATCGAATTTTACACAGTTACAACAACCATAGTCTACCTTCAATGAGCAAATTACACATTGCATGATTCCTTTTGTCACAAGGATGACACGTGTCTTTGTGAGATTGAACATTGATCACCATAGAATATCCAATTTAGAATCTGCCACTTTTGACCTCCTCTGGTTTACAGTTTCCTTGCTCCATTCAGTAACATTCATTTGTTGTATTTTCTGCTCTTCTGTAAACCATTCTGATCTCTTCACCTTCCTATTCACGAAGCTTAACTTTATAAAATCTAGCCATCAAAATATCAGTCATCTTCCTAGGTGACTTTAATGTAATTCCATCTAGCTTCCCTTTTCTAACATTCACTGACCAAGCTGTATAAGCTTTTGCTATAAGCAGTGATCTTGCACAAATCATACATCTACCAACCTAAATTCCTGATAACCCCTCTCTGCTCTCCCAGTACCCTTCATCTTTTCTTAACCATTTTTCCTTCCTGATAAAGCATAGAGGTCATCTCTCCGCTCAGTTATTCAGATCACAATCTTGTGCATGTTTCCTCTCACACAGAATATCCAGCCACTCATCATCATCATCAAATTCCTGCCATGTACCCTCAAAGGGTGTACAGGATACGATAGTACCACATGCAAAATTTACATCATTACTAACTTCCTATCTACAATTTTCCTCCACATCAGTCTATTACTTGTCAAGACTCCAACATTATCAGATCTTATATTTCTATCATCTAAGGCACTTTCTACCATATCAGTCCACTTATATCTTGGTCTTCCTCTGGATCGTTTCCTGCCAACCTGGCAGAGAACACTTGTTTTGCTAATCTTTCCTCGGCCATTCTGTTAAAGTGACCATACCACCTGAGATTAGCTCTGTTAACGCATTCCTTGATGCTGACAATGTCAGATTCTTTCCTAATATTCTCATTTTTAATATGATATTGCCATTGATGCCATCTGTTCATGCCTATAATTTTTCTCAGGACTCTCATATCTGCAGTCTCTAGTCTTTGGTCAAGTGTTACTTCTGACCCAGCTCTCAGATCCATAAGTTAAAACTGGTTTGAACACTGTCTTGTATACAGCTAATTTAGTTTTCCAACTAATTTCTCTGTTATTGCATATGAATTTATTCAATTGACTTCCCACCATACCAGCTTTGCTGATTCTGTTGTCTATTTCTATATTTAATTTACCATCTTTAGTAAAAATTGTGCCTAAGTAGCTGAAATGTTTTACTTGTTCCACAGGTTCTCCATTCACAACACAGTTGACATTTTCAATGATTCTGCCTATTTTCATTGTCTTTGTCTTTTTATTGCTGACCTTCATACCATATCTATTACAACAGCTATTCAATTTAGTCAGAGAATCTTGCAGACTTGTAGTGGATTTATTTAGAAGTATAACATTATCCGCATAAAGCAAAGAGCTGACATTAACATCTCCAATTTTGATATCATGTTTAATACCACTTTCCATCATAATGTGATTCATATAGATAATGAATAACAGAGGAGATAATATACATCCTTGTCTCACACCAGATTTAACATTAAACCATCTTCCTGTACTTCCTTCAATTCTAACTGCTGACTTACAACTCAAATAAAGACTAGGTATTTCTTGATTTAATGCTCCATTAACACCATATAACTGTAGCGTACTGAATAGCTTCTCTCTTGGCACCTGATCGTATGCCTTTTCCATATCTACAAAACTTAAATACAGATTTTGGTTATATTCCCATGCTTTCTCAACTATTTGTTGTAAAGTGCAGATCTGATCCTGACGGCCTCTATTTGGCCTGAATCCAGCTTGTTCTTCACCAAGCTTTCTTCCACAATTCTTCTCAACCGTTTCTCAAGTATACTGGCATAAATCTTGCCCGGAACACTCTGTAGGGAAATACCTCCGCAATTCTCACATTCAGTTTTATTTCCCTTTTTATATATGGGTACTATTAGAGCTCTACTCCAATCATCAGGAATTCGTCCCTCTGTCCAGGCATTCTGAACTATGTAGTGCAGCCACTGTAAGACTTTTATACAGCATACTTCAGCATTTCTGGTCGAATATCATCTACTCCTGCTGCCTTTCCACATTTCAAGCCTTTGATGGCTTTTTCTACTTCAAGTATGGATATGTATTCCTGACTGCATGCCCGGTCGGTGTTTTTTACCACTGTGCTGTCATCACTGCTTGTTTCATTTAGCAGTTTTTCAAAATAATTACTCCATACTTCAAGGATTTTCTCCTGTTTTCATTCACCTTTATCATCTCTAACTCCTTTTACAGCACTCTTTCCTCCATTCCTAAGCTTCTTCAACAACCTCCAGAATATTTTGCCACCTTCTTGATATTTATTTTCTATGTTCCTGCCAAAGTCCTCCCATGACTTTTGTTTAGCTAGTTTTACATATTGTTTAGCTTTCTTACATTTGTCTCTGTATTCTCTAAAAGCACAAGCTGACTTATTTGCCAGGAACTTTTGATATGCTTTCTTCTTTTCCTTCACTGCCTCTTTAACTTCCTGTGTCCACCATGGAGTTCTAATTTTTCTATCCTTGCAGACAACTTCACCACATGCCTCTCTAGCTGAATCAATCAGGGTTTTCTTCAAGGCTTGCCACTGAATCTCCAAGGTTTGGTTTCTGTTTTCGAACTCTTTCATTTTTTCTTCAATAATCTTTGTGTATTTTAGTCTACAGTTCACATCTGAGAGCTGCTCAACTTTTATTCGCTTTAAAACTTTCTTACATGTTATTCTTTTCAATATGAAATTCAATTTTATCCTGCTCAAGACTAAATAGTGATCACTTCCAATTCCAAATCCTCCGTACACTCCGGTGTCCAGGGAGAAAACATCACTATCAACAATAACATAGTCAATGAGACTTTTCTTAATCCTTGCCTCTTCTCTCCATGTGAATTTGTGCACATTTTTATGTTGGAACATGGTTTTAGTAATAACCAGTCCATGTCCTGAGCAGAAATCCAACAGATATTTGCCATTATTATTAGCATCCAGTCACTCTTAACTTCATATTCTTGGCATTTTACAAAAGTACCACATAGGAGGTCCTCTGGAACTTCTATACATCATCTGACTACTCTTTCTGCTTTTCTGATCCATAAACCTACTCTGAGCGAGTCACAAAAATTATCCTTACAGAAATGTGAGGATCTTCCTTCTCTATTCCACCTGGAATTTTGTTCACTTTCCAAATCTTGGCTCAACAAAAGATGTACTAAAGCTGTTGATGGAAAAAAAATTTCAGCTTATGCTGAAGCGCATACATTCAAAATAACCATCAGCAAATCCAAATCTGACTTCATAAGGGTCAATAGCAGAAAACTTGCCTCCTGCCCAGATGGAAGCAGCCTTCTGGTTTCTTGTTAGGGCCCCTAAAAGAAAAGTGTTTATATATATATATATATATATATATATATATATATATATATATATATATATATATATATATATATATGCATGCTACAAAGAGAATTAGGGCTTCACTATAACAAAAAATGAAACACACATAATATGTGATTTAATATTTTTATTTTAAAATATTGCAATAAATTTTCCTTTATAATAACATCAGGCATAAAATATATAAAAAAAAATAAAAATTAAAGTTACAACCAAATAATAAAATATTTTAAGAAAAAAAGGAAGAAATATATTTAAGTTAGAGTAAAAAGTTAAATTTTTTTTCCTTGATTTTCCTCTAGCAAATTCATCAATTATTTTCGAAGTATTGATGTTATTTAATACCTCTTTTTCCACATATAATAGAACTCGGGGCCTTTGGCGTCTGCCAGGTCTGATACCTGCTTGATTCATCTCTTTTTGTCATGGTGGATGGATCACTCTCTTCAAGGTTTGTGCCAATGCAGGGATACCTGAGAGCTTTGTTCTATCACCTATCCTCTTTCTCTATATTCATGTGTAGAAGAAAGATGGTAGGTGATAAAACAGAGCCTTGCTCTCAGCACTAATCCTATTCACAGCTTTGATGATGATAGCACTCCATTCATACTATTTATATGACAAACATTCAGCACTCAGACATCCCAAGAATATTTGCAACTATTGCTTAATTGATTGATAAACATTGATTTTCATACCATCCCTCATTAGATGGAGGATAATCTGATCACTTGCAGTGCTACCAAAGTGCAGTCTTGCCTTTTCTTCACTTATGTGACACCACATAAGTGATGTCAGCTCACATATTCTTACCTCAGTATCTCTCACAGATCACCAGGCAGGATCATATTCTCTCTCTCCTTGGACTGATATTTACTTCCCATTTCTCTGGGCATAAACACATCACATCAGCTTCTGAAAAACTAGGCATTATTTTCTGTCAAGACACTGATTTTCATCCATCCAGATACTAACTTTATACAAATCTCAAATTCACCCATCTCTTTAGAATACTCTTCACATGTGGGGTGGTGATGGTGCACTTAAAACCTCCCTAAAAATTCTTGATGCAGTCTAGAGAAGAGCTTTTGCTTGCTCGTAGATAATCCCTTCTTCACTGACTCACTTCATCCTCCATCTTGCAGATGTACTGTTTCAGCTCTGTGTTTATTCTACAGGTACTTTCATGTACACTGCTTCCACTGAACTGAGGAATAAACTATCATTCTTCTACTGTTTTTTTTAAGGCCTGCCCAACATTCTTTTTCAGTATACCAAGTCTGCTGCTTCTCTTGCTCTTTTATTCTATCTATTTGTCCTTTGGAACAGCCTTCCTCAATAACTTCTGCCTTCATCTCTTCAGGGAAAATGTCAGTGAACTTCATGAAGATGGCAAATTTAAATATGAAAATAAATAATAGTTTAAGCAAAGCTGTTATGTTTGGGAGATAATTGAATAAATTTATATCAAATAAGAAAGAAATTAGCTAAAACACTAAGCTAGTTGTGTGTACAATATAGCATTTAATGCAGTGTTAAAAATTTGAAAATTTGATTGAAAGTAACAATATCTCAAAAATTACTGATTTGAAAGTTGGTTTAGAAATAAAACAGTTGATTCTAGATTGTTGATATGTGAGTTCTAAGAAAAATTGTGTGATACCTCCAGGGAGTCCAAGGACTCATTGTGGGAGGGCAGACTACTCTACTTCGTTAAATACATCTCATCCTCTCCACTGCTACTTAATTCTCCAACTATGACACTACTACATCAACACCATCTATCGTCCATCATCACAAGAAATTGTATTTTTTCTAAGTACATTAGAACCCTCCCCTGCTCTTTGTGATGTAATTGGTTCTTGGAAACCATTGGTTCAATATCATGAATTAGGGTTACTTTTCTGGAAATACAGTTTGAACCTGTATAATCTAATACAGTAATCCCTCGATTAATGCACCCCCGATTAGTGCGTCATTTTTTTTCGATGCCAAATTCAATTAGTGCGCCTCTAAAATTTGATTAGTGCACCTATATACATCTTAAAAATTAATGTTACAGATTTTAAACATTTTCTATCTATACATTTTTATGGCTAACTATTTTAAAAAATCACTCGCTAGAATGAAATAATTTAGTTACCGATTTAAAACATTTTACAAAGTTATTTTTAATGGCATACTACACTACTTCCACGTGCACTATGTATACTATGTTCCAAATTTTTACTGCCAAATACAACTTTTCTCATACAACCTATGGACCAGGGGATTATCGCAACCTTTAAGGCATGCTACCTGAGAAGGACATTTAAACAGGCAATAGAAGCAACATCTGGTGAGAATTCTATGACATTAGTAGAATTCTGGAAGAAATTTAAATCTGCTATTGAAAATATTCATCGATCTTGGAATGAAAATACTGCTAGCAATATGCGAGCCGTTTGGAAGCACATTCTTCCACATTGTGCAAAAGATTTTGGAAGCTTTTCAAATGAAATGGATAATGTTGTTGAGGAAGTTACCAACATCGGGCGTGAACTGGGTTTTGATGAGATTGACAATGATAATGTCCAAGAGTTGATTAAATCTCATTCTGAAGAATTGAGTGATTCCGACCTGCTAAATTTAGATGCACAGTGGGAAGATACCAAAGAATATGAAGAAAGTTTAACCACTGATAGTCAGCCAAAAGAGATTTCACAGAAACAATTTGAAAATATTTTTCGTACAATCGAAGTTTTTAAGCAGCAATGCTGCTGACCCCCTGATGAAGAGAGAAGCAGTAAAATTTGTAGAAGAGGCAATAGGGCCATACCATCGGTTGTATGAAAAAAATAAACAAAATGCCCACCAAACTATGTTAGCTCATTTCTTTGTTAAGACGTAGAATAATAAAATTTATATTCTGAATTTATATGTTTTATTGTCTTTCAGATTCATGTTTTCTCTTTAACTAGGCCCTGAGACATACCTTAATTCTTTTATAAAAAAAAAAATTAAGGTTCAAAATAGAAGTATGAGGAACGAATTATACTTTTTCCCATAGGTTATTATATTTGATTAGTGCATTTTCGATTAATGCTCCTGTTTTAAAGAGTGCATTAATCGAGGGATTGCTGTATAAACGTTTTTGTGTATTCTTCGAGATGGTGGATTTGTAGAATTAGAACGCTGAAACTTGGAGCAAGTTCCATGGATTTCATTCTAGGTACCTGAAGGCTAAAAAGTTCATGCTTCTCTAATTGTTGATGCTTTCTGCTTTTTCAAGGATTGTTGGAAGTTTTTCCACTTGGTTATAGTATAAATTAAAGATGCCAAGAAATTATATTCTTGGTTTAATTCTTCATCCAAGTATAAGCAAACAAAGTTTGCGCCTAAACTATTTTCAGGACTGGGGAAACTCGTATAAAGAAGCTAATGATTTCACATCACTTGCCTTGGTATCCCATAATGCAAAGCACATATCCTTATGGACATGTATAATGCTATGCATTATGGGAAGGTTACTACTCAGACTGGTTTCGACTTTTATTGAGGTCTCATCAGTGGGAACCAGATCAAGAGGTGATACAAAGGTTGAAGTAATACAGAAGTCATAGTATAACCAGGTGGAAAATCTAACAACTCTCTCTCTAATCCAGAGTATTTTAATAATAAGGTGTCACACCTTTTGGCTACTTGTATATGGAAATATGACTTCTGCATTACTTCAACCTTGGTATCACCTCTGGGTCTGGCTCTGTATGTGGGGGAGAATCAGTGCCTTCCACAATGGGACATAATGGCACATTCTGCTTATGATTCCCACACATACAAATTAGCCAAACATTTAGCCAAAGTGCTCACACATTATATTGGCAACACACCATTGCACATTAAAAACTCAGCCCACTTTAAAGCCAGTATAGAGAACCTCTCACTCCAACACACTGACATAATGGTCAGCTTTCATGTCTCCTCTTTATTCACAAATGTCCCTCTCAAAGATACCTTAGATCTTATCCAAGCCAAATTTCCTCCTGATATCTCAGCCCTATTTCAGTTCACCATGAACTCAGGCTATT
The DNA here is from genome assembly GCF_054136105.1 of Typopeltis vanoorti. Lineage (NCBI taxonomy): Eukaryota > Metazoa > Arthropoda > Arachnida > Uropygi > Thelyphonidae > Typopeltis > Typopeltis vanoorti. The sequence goes on from NC_143552.1 coordinate 47,924,511, forward strand.
TCTTTTGACAGGGAAAATTCTACAAACAGATAGAGGGTATAGCCATGGGTTTTCTACTCCCTCCCCCTCTAGCAAACTTCTTTATGGAGACTTTAAAAGAAAAAGCCTTAAACTCAGCCCCCACAAAAACCCACTGTCTGGCTATGCTATGCTACATGATGGATGGTGTGTTCTCTATTTGGCCTAGACACACTCCACAACTTCCCAACACACTTAAACAGTCAACACCCCAGAATCGAGTTCACCTTGGAAAAAGAAAACAAAAGTCTCCCTTTTCTAGACACTCTGATTACATGCCAACCTGATGGATCCCTGGCTTTCTCTGTTTACAGAAAACCAACCCATACAGGTCGAAACATTCACCAACAATCACCCCCCCCCTCACAACAATATGGGATTATAAAAACCCTGTATAACAGGGCTAAATCAATCTGTTCAGACAGCAATGCCCTAACTACTGAACTTAACCATATCCTTAACACCTTCTTAGCCAGTGTCTGCAACCCCCCCAAAAAAATCCAGAAAATATTAAAACCAGTTAACCACAATTCCCCCCCCCTTAACAGAGATTACACTAAATCTATCACCATTCCATATATCCAGGGTACGTCTGAAAAGCTTACAAAAATCCTAAAAAAATATGACCTGACTACCTGTTACAAACCACATAAGAAATTGGCATCCCTTATCTGCTCCATCAAAGACCAGCCACTTCTCTTAGACCTACCTACTACGGCCAAACAGGCAGGACAGCTAATATCAGGATTTCTGAACACAAAGACTACATCCGGTTTCACCAATGTAGCCACTCAGGACTTGCAGACCATGCATTAGATATCCACCACAGGACTCACCACTACTGGAAGAAAGCCACTTTACTACATGTAGCAAATATAAATATGAAAGATTGTTCTTGAAATCAGCCTCAGCTCTAAAAAAAACTTCCCTAATCTCAACAAATTTGGATGCATGAGACTGCCCAAATTTTGGAAGCTTGCATCCTTAGAACATCAGTCCAACAGCAAAGACAACCCAATTTAGCCTGCTAGGGGGGCACCTTTAGGACTCTAGGACCAATGCCAGTTGCCTTCTTCTGCCTCATTTGCTTGTTGTTAGTGCTTGCATGCACATATCATAGTTTTATGTTCCCAGAAGATGGCAATGTAACATTGCCAAAATATAGGAAGGTATTGATTAAAGTTTTTTAATTAATATTTTTGTATACATTGTCATTTCCTAAAAAATTTAAAGTCATGCATAACCAATGTATAAGTTTATCTACAAGAATTCCCAAGCTCTCAAAATCCAGTTGCGCAACAGTTCTAATGATGATCTCTTAATCTTCCCTGCTGGAGTTAGGTTGTAGCTGCCATTCACTCTGTATACAATTTTTGTAAGTATATTTCTTAGTTATAACACATTCATGTCGAGGTAGTGTTTTGCCTGTTTATTGTTCCGACGGGACTTCTCATTACCATTTATGTACCACTTCTGCTTCACACAAGCAGGCTCAACTGACACAAAGTTTCAATCCTTCAGTTGAATTTTATTGCTGCTTTGTGTTGGGCTGGCTGGGTGGACTCACACACACATTATACGGCATGTTAGTATCAATTCAGGGGTAGAATTTTATTTGAAGTTAGCCATTATGATCTGTGTTAAAGACATCAAAAATTTCAAATGCAATCAAACAAACACTTATTTCATGTAATTGAAAATTTGGACAAATGCTAAGACAATTGTTTTTAGTTAGATACTATGTTTGGCAGTTCAACATATGGTTTTGCTTGAGTCTATACAACATAGTTGCTGTTGGAGGGGACACGTGATTCATTAGTTAGTGCCATTTTTATCTCGATTACCTCTAATTGTACTGTTTGTTGACAAATATATTACACAGACTGCAAATGTTTTTGTACCTTATTCAGTGATACAATAAATTTGTTTTTCTTGCTTCTGCAGTATACTGGCTGTTGGGGAGGGATTGTTGGTTACTGCGGTGAGCAAGTTGCTATTGCCCCATCATGAACGTGTTTAAACTTTTTTTGTGTGTGAGGTATATGCAAAACTTTTTAATTTCTTTTTTCATAAATTAAAATCAGGGGTGCGAGTTATATGCAAGGGCAAGTTATATTGAAGTAAATACGGTATCAAGAAATAATTGATGAAAATGCAATAATGGTCTGCTCAGAATGAGATGTGGTGTTTGTTATGGGAAAGTTGGCAGTTCAAATTTTACTTACTATGTGTTTGTAAAATTAGCTGCTAGTTTTATGTGTATATTTGTGTATAAGTTTTAAGATTACACTTATTAATCATTTGGGGAATCTTCTCACTGAGTTGGGGCCATGTTATGGGTTAAAATTTTATCCAAATCATATTGTGAATGTTTGCCTTAAAAATCTTTTATAGCAAACCGAAGGAGATTAATAGTAATGATCAATGATTAGGTGAGAAGTGTTTCAGACAATGCAGAAGTTGGTTGTTAATATGTTTCTCCAGCAGTCAATTAAATGCCAGTGAAATATGAAGATATGATATGGGTTAACTCTGAAGCACAGAATCAGAGAACAGAAGAATAAACATAATTTGTTAACAGTTTGCTTTCATGTACAAAATAAATGTGGTTAATCATGACAGATTACTAAGACATATAGTAACTTAATTGATATCTGGCTAGTCCTGCTAAGCAACCATATTCCAGTTGTGCTGCTCATGTGTCTCTTAAAACTAATGTAATTTGTAAAATATTGATAGTGCACCACCAATAACCCATGGCTAGATCTATTTCGTAGCTTGCAAACCAGCTTATTACATAAGAAACAACGTGCTTCAACTGTTTTACTATGGGTATTCAATAGTAGCATTCTATGAAATGGTGAAAAAAGGTCAAAATACTGCCCCTAATTTTTTGGCTTTGAAAGCTGTTTAGCTAATCCATACTGTTATTGAGTATTTGCATGAAATGCTAAGACCAAAATGATAAATCATGCAAATGTAAAGAAATCAGTGAGATTTCCTGTATTCAAGAAGTGGCTATACTAACATGTTATTTATCCATTCTCAAAATTTTTCAGTGATGAAAAAAAAATATATATATATATATATATATATTTGAAAAGCTGCTGCCTAATCATAATTTTTTTTTGTATTAGAAACATTAGAGTAATTCCTCACGAATTGCTGTAACAAGAGTAGCATGTGTGTCTCCTGTGCAAAAATGGATACAAAAATGTGGGCAGTATAGGGGTTGTCATCTGAGACAGCAAACACTAGAAATGAATTAATGACATACATTATATCATATCCAAAATTTTCTATAATTACATTCAGAATGTTTAAAATGATAGACCAGATTGTCTAATGTAGGAAAAATTTAAATCCTGAATTTGTATTTTAGGAAAGATCTCTTATACCAGAATTGATCAAAAGCCGTGAATCAGAGTGACAATTTTGATATGTGATTGCCAAGCATGTAGCCATAGGTATTCTGCTACTTTCAGAATACCTTATGATTTTATTGGAAGGAATGTCTAAAAGTAACTAAATGCATGTGCGTGTATATTTGAATGAAAATAACTAAACTGGTGTAATGGATACATTTAATTTCTCATCTAAAATGCTTCATTTTATTGTTTTTCAGCTCTCATGGGTGTTGCTGAGTTAGCCAAAGGCATTCAATATGAAGAACCCATTAAAACTGGGTAAGTGGATTAAATTGAATATTATATTTGTTATATTCTAAGGTATTCATATCATTACTATTATATTAAGTGTAATGGTCAAAGGACATTCAGCAGAATGAATAAATTAAGAAGTATTAAAGAGAGAAAAGTTGTGTTACCGAGATTGTCATGAGACATGGTTTGATAAAATTTTAATATTTTTGAGGTCTATATAAAGAAAAAATTTTGCCATTTTTATTTCACTCATAAACTTTTTTATCAGTACTAATGTATATTAGTCCTGGGGGGGGGGGGGCATTAGAAATTTGTCTTTTGAACATAAGACATAAGGAACATAAGATGTTAGAAAAATTTAAGCAACACATTTTTCTCTCTTCCTCTTCATCTTTTGTTGTGTGAATTCCACCCATGAATGATGATAGTACATTACTTGTACCAAGGGTACAAAATTTGGAAATGTGCTAAGGAGTAGATAATTTGAAAATCCGAAAAACCAAACATGGAATTTTTTCAAGCCACTTCAAGTCTCCAGCAAGCAGGGTGGTGGTATTTCACTAGCTGATACAAATAATCTAGTTATTTTTCACAAACATCCATTCCCACTTTGAGACTTGAACCCAGTCTCTTGGAGAGTAGATTATGCTATTCACTCAGCTAACCAGACTGGAAAAGCAGTCTTGGTGGTTTGCAAAATCATTGCTGTTGGTACATGCACACTAAGGTGGCACAACATCAACACTATTTGTTCAGTTGAGAATTTTCAAGTGTTTATCTTTACTCCATGCCTGCCTGATGGCAAAATTATTACAACAGAATGTGCAGGAAGGATCTTATTTTGTATATTGGTTGCACAGAAGGTTATGTTATGGCTAGTACTGTGATATTGGGAAAAGCAAAATTTTTATTTAACTCTAATAGCAATGCCCCACAAAGTCTGTCAAAGTACAAAACCTATTCCATTGGAAGTTCATTAGAGCAAACTTTCCACTTTAACAAATATTTTTGCCTCCTTGCCAGTTCACTATAGTGGCAGTTGACTGTATTAATGTTTGGTTTATATATATATATATATATATATATATATATATATATATATATATATAAATCACATCAAGTATTGAGTGGTGTGTATGTATATATATATATATATATATATGTGATGTGTTATCAGTCATAATTTAAAAAATAAACAGGATCAGAGTAATCATAAAAAAGGCACATTTTGTGATAGCATTCTTGTATAGTGATACTGTGCTTTATCACAACATTTAAACCCAAAGCTGTTTTTGTCACATGACTACAGACCTAATTTTTGTTTTGCCTAATTTGGTATCTAAAATTATTCTCTTGAAATGATATCTAATGGATACTAAATTTCATTAGATTCTATCAAGTCAGGGAGCAGTTATTATTTTGAATCATTTTGTCATAAAACAGTCAAGTTATTACAAAAACAAACAAACATTATAATTGTTAATATAATTGATATTCAGTTATCTCCATTATGAGATGTGATAATCCTTCAAACTTTGGAGAATATTTAAGTGAATTAACTTGCATTCATAGCTGCATCTCAGAGACAGTGACAGAAAGCTAGAAACATGTAGCACTTCCTTCTATATGCATGGTAGCTCTAATTTTAAATAGAGACTAAATGACAGAATATATTTTTATATATGTTGCTGAGATGTTTCTTCTTTCTTAGGTCAGACTTGAGGTTCTGAAATATGTAAGGTAGATAAGAACAAGGAATTCTGTAAACATCAGGATGTTTATCCATCCAAACCATACATAGAAGAAGGCTTTGTGTGGTATGAATGAGTTTATAGGCAACTCTGATATTACGACTTTGGAGCAGAGCAGCAGTTTTGATGGAAAGATTTCTAATATATGGGATGGAAATAGTCTCTATAATGAGCATCATAGCTCATTATAGAGATTTTAAAATACCTGTTAAAGATGAAGTGGCTGAACAGAAATTTGAGTTCTATCTTGATCTTTTAAAATAGAAAAATAGCTCTCTTTAAGGTGTGAATTATGCCTATTTTTTGTGATGAAGATGTAGAGTTGAGATATGAAGATATTGTCCAATGTTGAGTGTGCTTTTTGATAAATCTTCAATGAAATTCTGGTTTCCTCTTTTTGAGATTAAAACATCAAGAAACAAAGAATTGAAGTTTTGGATGAATGAAATTGAGAGAATTTAGAAAGTTATTTAAATGTGAAACATTAGATTTTTAAATAATAAAAATGTCATTAACATACCTCCCTCAAATAGCAGGTTTTGGGTTGGCAAAAAGAAAAGTTTCAGTTATTCTGCAAGACCTTAGAATGAAAGATAAATAGGTGAGCTAACTTACACCATCAACTATGGGTTCCACAGGAATATCAGTCTTTTGAATTTTGGACAATCTATATAATCTTCGAGTTAGACAGAGAAGACGAGTTTGTTTCAAGTCATTTGGCCAGTTTGGCATATTTTGAAAATCTTTGGTTTCTTAGTGAGTCACCCAGTAGAATCATTGCCTAAAGTGGAGTAATAAAGAATCTAATAGGAGACAGATGGCTGTGGGATTCATGACAATGTTGGATCACCTTTGCCTTCAGGATTATGATATTTATTTCTTCTTGAATTGCATGGTGCTTTCCTTTTAAATTGGTGGTGTTGTTTTCTGATGTGCAAAATAATGACAGGAGAACAGTAGCTTTAAACCTAATATCATTGGTGGTGGTGGTCTGGAGAAGATGATGAACGTCCTTTTATGCTGCACAAAATGACAATTTTGTGCAGCAGAAATGGGGATGATAGCAAAATTGAAGCCTTGCTTAAAGGATAGTCTGAGACAGTGCTGTCTTTGGAAACTAGTAGCTGCTAGTACATATTCTTTGCTAGCAGAAAAAGTTGAATAAATTAATACTACATCCATATGTCATGTGTCACTGTTCATGCCAGTATGCTATACTGTTGCATATTGTCACAAAAAAAAGCACTGGTCTGAGATATTAATGAGTGCCCCTTTTCATTTGAGAAGGAAACTTATTTGATTTTGCTTGGTAAAGTTACTGAAATTTTTTTCTTTAGATGGTTTTGGAAGAGAATAAAAGTGAGTTTGTATGAGTGATTTAGCATGTTGTTAGTATTGTCTCATAGATCTAGATAGTGTAGATCAAAGCATAAAGAATTCAACTTATGAATAGCTTATCTTGCAGAATAAATTCTTCTCTAGACTTGAGAGAAGACTTGTGATAGGGTTTATATATATATATATATATATATATATATATATATATATCTATTCTATTAAAGTTTATAAGGCAGAACACTCGAATAAGTTGATAACATTACTTATATATTGAGCCTATTAACAAAGCATATCTCCCTCTCAGGAATATAAAACAATTAATATACCTAGTGTCCTAGAGAAAGTCCACTATGATTATTTTTGCTGATGAAGAATTGATGGACACTGGCCATTCACAATTCTCGGGGGGGGGGGGGGGGGAATCCAAGACTAATGAAAGCAAAGCCTCTCAAAGTAGGAAGCCAGATGATACCACCAAAAAGAAATAATAATAATAATTATTATTATTACGGGCGACTCCAAGGAGTCCTTAGACTCATCGAGGGAGGCCCTAAACATCATGATCATCACAACTATTTGATTTGACATTCACACAGTATCTATCATACTTTTGCCTTGAACTCATTCACTGTCATAGCACCCACAACAGACTCAGGCAGCTTATTCCATTCATTCACCACTCTAAAAGTAAAAAACCCAGCTCTGGCACCCTTACTAATCACACTCTTGCCCAGCTTCCATGGATGTCCTCTAGTCCTCCTACACCAGTCTTGTTCTCAAAAATATCCTCTGAATTAATCCTATAGAAACCCTTCAGCAATTTGAATGTCTCAATCATATCTCCCCTTTTCTGCCTATCAACCAATTTCTGCAACCCACAAATCTTCAACCTGTTTTCATAAGGTTCATTCCATAGACCTGCTATCATCATTAGTCACTTGCCTCTGGATCCTCTCAACCTCCTCCCCATCAAGAAGAAACCTAGGTGACCAGATCTGGGCACAGTAATCAAGATGGGGTCTTATCAAGGTTCGATACAGAGGAACAATAACTTGCTTATCTCTGCTCGTCAAAGTATTCTTCAGTAACCAAGTGATTTGATGAGCTGATTCAGCAACTTTTGCGATGTGCCCCCTAAACTTCAACTCCCTATCCACCAACACTCCCAAGTCCCTGGCCTCATCAATCTCCTGGAGTACAGTTCCACCAATGTGATATACTGCTGCTAATCTTTTCACCTCAAAATGCATAGCCTTACATTTTGCCACATTAAATTGACATCCATTCTCCATAGCCTAGACTTACAATCTATCCAAATCATCCTGCAAAATTTTGACGTCTTCTGCATTCACTATTGCCCTACCCAACTTAGCATCATCAGCGAACAAATGAACTGTTTCTCTCAGATCCTTTCCTATATCGTTAATAAACAAATTAAACAGCAGTGGTCCAAGAACAGAACCCTGCGGCACACCACTAGTCACAGGCCATTTTTTGGACTCTGCTCCTGAGTAAACCACTCTCTGGTATTTCTCCATCAACCACCCTCCTATCCATCTCACCAACCCTGACGAAAACATTCTTACAGTAGAATTATCATGGATTCTGACAGAACACAGACAGAGGTTTAAAACAGAAGTTTTTTTTTTTTAAGTTCATCCTTAATTAGTATTTGGAGACCACTCGCTAAAAATATTATTTTATGATACTTCACAGAAAAATCTTAACATTCATTATAGAGACTCCAATTTCTTATATCAGAAATATCTATAAATATTGCTGCTCTACTTCAAATTCATAAGATCAGAATTACTTATAAGTCCATCCAAACCATCTGTATCCTCTTATCTCCAAAAGACTCCCTTCTGTGAACATCTAGATGTTTACGAAATTCTTTGTTCTTCTGGTCTATGTTATGTAGGCCATGTTTACAGAAATTTTTGCAATAAGAAGGAACATCTGAGTAATGTGGCATACAGAAGAGAAGAAAAATCCTCACTTGCTTATCATTCTTCCAAATACCCATGCTCCTGATTGGGATAAAGCTATGATGCCCTATCTTGAAAACTTTCTTTCATATCATTTCAAATATTCCATCATTGTCACTCATATGTCTCTCTCAACAGGGACCAAGGACTTATCTTAAGTGATGTTTAGAGGCCATTAATTAGATCTCGCAACATAACTGAGTTAAACCTTTCAAACAATTACCTCTAAACAATCCTAGAAGATAGGTGATGCATGCCGCACATCACTGACTTGTTTTTTGATTCTTCATATTCAGATAATTTAAGTTTTTTTGTTTTTTTTAATTGTATTTAACTTGTAATTATTACTTGTGTTAGATCCTGAATGGAGGATTTTCTAAGAAGTTGTTCATTCAGAATCTAGCATGGGTAATTTAACTAATTTAAGATAATACTTGCACACCAGCAGAAAGCAAGAAAGACCTTGTTCGTTGTATATGAGAATGGCATTAATATATGTAATGTGTTAAAAATATTTGTTGTCAAATGGAAGACTAAATTAGAGAATTAAGTGAAATTAGTGATTCTATGTAAAACAAATATTAGCTTAAATTTGTGTCCTATTAAGCTATCTAAAATAACGTAAGTCGCCAGACAGGTAATGAGTTTTAAAAGAGGTAAACCGTGAGTAGACATATCGGTACACAATAAATAACGGAAAAAACTCACGTAGAAAGATTATTTATTAGTATAATTTTTGCCTGTGTGTCACAGGCATCTTCAGTACATTAAGCTCAAAATTAAACACTAACTGACAATTCCAAAAAACACCACCTAAGCAGCTGGTGTACGATAACTAAAAAGGTCAATAACTTTCCTAAAAAAAAAAAAAATAATACAATAAAAAGTTAGGAAAGATTAGCTGATTTGTAAAGTACTATCTCCGTAAAGGGGATAGACGTAAGCCGTCGGATCTGTTTAAGTTAGGAGAATGAAGTAGAGTTTCACATGTTTCTTTATAAAGGCGTTCCATGAGAAACTGACTTTTGTGAAGAACTCTTGTCTTTCTCCAATGAACTCTGTGTCTAGTGAAGATGGCATGTTCAGAAAGTCCAGACTTTTCAGGTTTAAAGTATTCAATATAAGATTGGTGTTCTTCTAGCCGAATAGAGGCAGATCTTCCCGTTTGTCCGAAATAAGATAATCCACAAGAGCACGGAATCTGGTAGACACCTGGATGATTAAGATGTGGAAGCTTGTCCTTAGGAGAAGTGAGAAAGGTGGAGATTTTTCTAAACGGTCGAAAGGCAACAAAAATATTCAGTGGTTTTAAAACTTTTGCTATACGTTCACTGATGCCTTGTACATAAAGGATAGTAATGCGCGTTATTTCCTCTGTGTTTGAAGAGGAAGACATATTAAAACTACTCAAAGTTCTTTTAATGAAGCAATTCTTATAACCATTAGATAGAAAGGAAGAAGTTATGTATTGTAGTTCTTTCTGTAAAAGCTCGTCTGTAGAACAAAAGGAGTGGCCCCGATGAACCAGTGTTTTAATAGTCCCTGCCTTTTGACTGGGATGGTGATGAGATTCCGCATGGATATAATGGCCTGTATGAGTCTTCTTTCTATAAACTGAGAAATGTAGGTTACCATCTGGTTGGCGAAGAATTAGAAGATCTAAAAAGGCTAACTGCTTATTTGATTCTACTTCTAGGGTAAACTTGATCCTAGGATGAAATGCGTTTAACTTAGTGAGAAATTGTTGAAGTTCATCAGAAGAGCCATTCCATACAGCAAAAATGTCATTGACATATCTGAACAAATGTGTAGGTCTGGGAGAAATATTGTCAAAGATACGTTGTTCAGAATGTTCCATAAAGAAATTGGAGATAGCAGGAGAAAGAGGATTACCCATTGCTGTTCCTTCAATTTGTTGATACAACTTATTTTTAAAGGAAAAATAACCAGAATTTATTACAAAATCAAATACGTTTACAATGTTTACAAAATAAAACACTGGTTCATCGGACCCACTCCTTTTGTTCTACAGACGAGCTTTTACAGAAAGAACTACAATACATAACTTCTTCCTTTCTATCTAATGGTTATAAGAATTGCTTCATTAAAAGAACTTTGAGTAGTTTTAATATGTCTTCCTCTTCAAACACAGAGGAAATAACGCGCATTACTATCCCTTATGTACAAGGCATCAGTGAACGTATAGCAAAAGTTTTAAAACCACTGAATATTTTTGTTGCCTTTCGACCGTTTAGAAAAATCTCCACCTTTCTCACTTCTCCTAAGGACAAGCTTCCACATCTTAATCATCCAGGTGTCTACCAGATTCCGTGCTCTTGTGGATTATCTTATTTCGGACAAACGGGAAGATCTGCCTCTATTCGGCTAGAAGAACACCAATCTTATATTGAATACTTTAAACCTGAGAAGTCTGGACTTTCTGAACATGCCATCTTCACTAGACACAGAGTTCATTGGAGAAAGACAAGAGTTCTTCACAAAAGTCAGTTTCTCATGGAACGCCTTTATAAAGAAACATGTGAAACTCTACTTCATTCTCCTAACTTAAACAGATCCGACAGCTTACACCTGTCCCCTTTATGGGAGATAGTATTTTAAAAATCAGCTAATCTTTCCTAACTTTTTATTGTATTATTATTATTATTATTATTATTATTATTATTATTTTTTTTTTTTTTTTTTTTTTAGGAAAGTTATTGACCTTTTTAGTTATCTTACACCAGCTGCTTAGGTGGCGCTTTTTGGAATTGTCAGTTAGTGTTTAATTTTGAGCTTAATGTACTGAAGATGCCTGTGACACACAGGCAAAAATTATACTAATAAATAATCTTTCTACGTGAGTTTTTTCCGTTATTTATTGTGTACAGACAGGTAATGAGTAACAGTTTAAATGTCGTGTCTGAACCGCACGTATCGATCATAATGCTGGAGGCTACAGCTTGCTCAGAAAGTGACGTAAGTGCACTTTCCTCGAAGGCAGCACTTAACAGCAAAAGGGAGAGTAAAGGATCAACTTAAGGGCATTAAAAGTAAAGGGTCATGCGAAAAAGGATACAGCAAAAAGAGGGCGCTCGAACACAGAATATAAGGCAATGCGTGCCATATTGCAAGCGCCTTTTTTCCGGATTTTCATCACGAGGATTCTTGACCAGTGGTCGGAGAGAGGACGAGCCAGGGTGCAATGATATTGGACAGTGGGCTGCTTTCCTGATTATGCTGGAGAAGATTCCATTTGGAGCCGTATGCGATTCATCAGCTTATTCAGAATTGTGTCAGTCGCTGGATGTCCCATCGTAAGGAGCGGAGATAGCCCTTAGTCACAGCAGAAACTAGTTTGTGTCTGGCAGCAGTAGAAAGGACAATGTAGCCACAAAGCCAGCTGCTGAGACAGCCAATCGAAGGATGACCAGAACAACACGTGGTAGTTAATAGACCTTTGGAAAGAACTGGGTAATGTAGAGACCTTTGTTATATGTTACCGAAGTGATAGAAGATAGAAATTTGTATTTTGATTAAGTAATGTGGACAATCCTTTAGAGAACTTTGATAAGATTTCATATTTGAAACAGCTAGTTCTGTTGGACAAGGAATTGTCAGGAACGAATCTCCAGTTGAATGTGACTAAAATGATAAGTGTATTTTATTTGGTAGATAACCTTAATTGAGAAAGCAACAAGTTGTATAATATGTACTTTATGACTAGCATGCATGAGAGGATCTTAAATTAATGTGATATTGTCATTGCTTTCTACTCTAATCTTGTTTGATTAATATTTTGATCTGTCTAAGTTAATTTGATTAATTTTGAATTGTTGATCTATCTTAGCATGAGATTTAGAAGTTGTAATATTTTGATTCAATTTAGTTGTACTTGTCTTTTAGTTCCAATAAACATGTTTTATTGCATATGCCCGAGTCATGCCTGAATTCGAGATATCAAATTACCACTTATGAAATAAGAACCATAGCGGGAAGAATTTTGGGTATATATATATATATTTAAGAATAGATTATAGGTCACGACTGCAAAGTACCGAAATCTATATAACTGTATGTGAAGCGTATATTAGAGTGTATGCCAATGAGTCTAGAAATATTTCCCTGAGCTTCAATTATTTCCTGTTATAGGATACTGGCTGTCACAGCATGATTCAGATTTTGCCAGTATCTGAAAAGGGAATATCCCTGGTTAGAATCGAGTTAGGCAATACATCAGAGAAGATAATAGAGATTAATGAGGTATATAAGTTTAGAAAATAGAGAGAAAACAACAGTAACACTTGTTTTACCATCTGAAGAAGCCACTTGTTCTTTTTTGGCAAAACTAGTTGTGATTTTTTTTGTGTGTGGTTATCATTTCAATGACCAGTAAACCCAGTTCTTTTATCACTGAATTCATAAATAGTAAAATTACTTTGTTCAACATAAAGAGATGTTTCAGATGATCTAAAGAAATGGTGTGGAGAGAGAGAGAGAGTTTGCAAGAGTTGAGCCACCTGGCAGCAGACAGAAAGGGATGTAGCATCAGACAGAATGGACATTGATGATATGATTATGTAGCATTTTTGAAGTAGTTGTAATTTCACTATTGTTTTGCTTTAAAAAAAAAAAAATGCTTCCAAAGTGAAATATATTTTTAATTCTTGTAAACATTTTGAAAATAAACTATAAACTGGAATATCTTGGTCTGAATAGTTGGCTAAATCTTTTCCCCAACCCCAAACTTTGCTCTTTTTTTTAACATGGTAGTTATATCATATAATTCATAATTTTTCCAGTAATAGAACATAAGTGATTGAATGTTATAAATCAAGAAATTATGAAAAAGATTGCGGTCTTAAGAGTGTGATTAGGCAGAATTAATTTTGACACAAATACTGTATCAATTTATAAGAGATATCAGCATTACTCTTTAGTATGTCTGCTAATCACCCAAAATTGAAAACAAACAAAAATTTCTCATGTCCACTGAGCTGTTGCTTGGGATCTTAGATTTTTTTTTTTTAACATGTTCTTTCTTTTCTTTAATTTCTCAGTAGTGGTGAGTAACATCAATTAGCTTTTTTGCCTCTTGCTAGGACTATTATATAGTATTTCTAAAACTGCTTATTTTAGAAATGACAAGTAGGAACAGTAGCAATTCGTTTATTTTTATATTTAAAGTAACACTCAAAAATTTAATGACATAAATGATTTATTTTTATATAGAGAAAATATAACAGGAAATATGTTTGTAAAAAAAAAAAAAAAAAAAAAAAAAAAAAAAAAAAAAAAATCTGTTTCCTGGCCTGGTTGGTTGCTCAGTGGTAGCATATCCACTCTCCAGCCACAAGGTTACGGATTCGAATCCTGCCATGGGCATGTTTGTGATTGTCTGTGAAAATACTAGTGGTGGCGGGTGGTAGATGACATTAGTGTAATTGCGGTTCGTTATAGTTGGTGGATTGAAGTGTACAGTTGTAGAGTAGGTGCCCTCCCTCAACGAGTCTTTGGACTCCATGGAGGTGTCACGTAATAATAGTAATAATAAAATAAAAAGTGGAATAATTTTAATAATTTACTAGTTCCTAAGTTCTTTTTTGCTAGTTCCTAAGCACAGCTGATTTCAATTCCAGAAGGATAAAAACATAGTGGCTGGAATAAACAAATTGCAAAGAAATAGTCTGATTTTAGGAATATTTGCTTAAACTGACACAACAGTATTATGTGATTTGTTTTCCTGGAACAGTAATATCAAGTATATTTTGGATACTGAAATGTGAAACACTAATCTGTTTGAAGGAGAACTTTTGACCAGTGAAGCTTTATGACAAAAAATCTACTGTATTTAGTAGTAATGTGCTGTGATATAAAATTATTATTATTAAGAGAGACCTCCAGGGAGTCAGGGACGCTTCGAAGGAAGCCATACTATCTGCATCAGCTGTCATACCTGTTCTTGAATTCATTCAAACTACTTGCACATCCATCCAGTGACAATCCGTTTGAATCACACACAACTCTATGAGAGAAAAATATAGCCCTCATTCCTTTCTTTACAGTATTAATTTTTAACTTCTAAGGATGCTATCGCATCCTTTTCCCACCCTCCATATATTTAAAAATTCCATCTATTGAAGTCTTGTGTGACCCTTTTTCAGAAATTTGAAAGTCTCAATCATATCACCCTCTCTTTCTCTTGTTTGCTAGTGTCTGCAGGAGAAAGAGGAATGATATCATTTTAGCACTCTCCTTTGCACTTGTTCCATCGTCATCAAATTCCTGCCATGTACCATCAAGGGGTGTACAGGATATGAAGTACTACATGAAAAATTTACACCATTACTAACTTCCTATCTACACTTTTCCTCCAAATCAGTCTGTTACTTGTCAAGACTCCAACATTATCAGATCATATATTTTTATCATCTAAGGCACATTTTACCGTATCAATCCACCTATATCTTGGTCGTCCTCTGGGTCGTTTTCCTGCCAACCTAGCAGAGAACACTTGTTTTGCTAATCTTTCCTCGCCCATTCTGTTTAAGTGACCATACCACCTGAGATTAGCTCTGCTAACGCATTCCTGGATGCTGACAATATCAAGTTCTTCCCTAATATCCTCGTTTTTAGTATGATATTGCCATTGATGCCATTTGTTCATGCCCCTAATCTTTCTCAGGACTTCCATATCTGCAGTCTCTAGTCTTTGGTCAAGTGTTTTACTTCTGATCCAGCTTTCAGATTCAGATCCATAAGTTAAAATTGGTTTGAATACTGTCTTGTATACAGCTAATTTAGTGTTCCAACTAATTTCTCTCTTAATTAATAAATTAATAAAAAAAAATAATTTCTCTCTTATTCCATATGAATTTATTCAATTGACTTCCTGCCATACCACCTTTGTTGATTCTGTTGTCTATTTCCATATTTAATTTACCATCTTCACTAAACATTGTACCTAAGTAGTTGAAATATTTTACTTGTTCTGTAGGTTCTCCATTCATAACGCAGTTGACATTTTCAATGCTTCTGCCTATTTTCATTATCTTTGTCTTGTTATTGCTGACCTTCATACCATATCTATTACAACAGTTATTCAATTTAGTCAGGGAATCTTGCATACTTGTAGCAGATTTATTTAGAAGTATAACATCATCTGCATAAAGCAAAGAGCTCACATTAACATCTCCAATTTTGATATCAGGTTTCATATCACTTTTCTTCAAAATGTGATTCATATAGATCAGGGGTGGCTAACCTTTTATAGTTCATGCGTCAATTTTTTTTCATTTTTTAGTTGAGATGCGCCATACAAAGTTATACCACTTTTCAGCCCTTTTGAAATATGGTAATATGGATATATTTAACAGTTATGCATAAAATGATTTATTATATAAATGGTAATATGGACACTTTTAGCAGTTTTAAATAAAAGGATTTCATATAAAGACAAGATAAACATTAATTATTTTATTGACTTTTGAAATTGCTTTGCTTTGGCTAAGCTTGTAATGTTTGGAATTAAATCAGTTACAGAAAGCATCAAACAGTTTTTCAAATTTAAATCCGTCAGTCACGACCGTAGCTTGTTCTTAATTATTTTCATTTATGAAAATGCTTGTTCGCATCTGTACGTAGTTCCAAAATGACAGATATAACTCTGAGCAAATTTTCTCAGTTCTGGAAAATGTTCGCAGGGCAACGATCGCCAGAAATTATTTATATCAGAACCATCTGGGAGTGATGGAAGTTCATTAAATTTAATTTTCAATAAAGAATTAGTTCTGAGATCAATAAGTTCCATTTGTATGTTACTAGGCATCGTCAAGATTTTTTGTTCAATAAGTGAAAACGTATTCATAAATGCAAGTATGCAGTCTTCTTCTTTGGCAAAGTCGCTAAAACGAATGTTAAAAGACTCTTGCAATAATCTGAGTTTCTCAGTATATTCTGTAAAGTTGCCATTATCTTCATCAGATTCACTATGTTCTTTTAAATGTGGAAATTGACTTAAATCCCTATTTTGCAACTGGGAGATGAACAGTTTTGATTTCATTTTGAATGCACTGATGTCATTTACTAAGCTAGGAAACAATTTGTTCTTGCCCTGCAGTTTCAAATTTAGATCATTGAGGTGTCTGGTAACATCAACTAAAAATGCTAACTCAAATAGCCATTTCTCATCACACAACAAGGCTTTTTCCTCATGCAGCTTATCCTTCTCTTTCAGAAAATTACGAACACTTTCTTTCAGTTTCCAAAATCTACTGAGAACTTGTCCTTTAGAAAGCCAGTGCACCTCACAATGAAGGATGAGATCGCCATATTCTATATCTAGCAGTTCACAATATTCTCTGAATTCTCTTCTGTTTAACCCTCTTGCTCTAATATTACTCATACACTTTACAACTGGTATCATAACATGTTTCAAATTTAGAGTTTTTCCACACAGAGATTCTTCATGTATAATACAGTGATACTTTAGTAGAGAACCACCTAAAAACCTTGCAAGTAAAGTTACAGTCCCAGAAACTCTGCCTATCATTGATGGTGCTCCATCAGTGCGAACACTGATGAGCTTACTAGAATCTAGTTGTTGATTTTCTAGACATGACTTTACTTTGTCAAATATGTCTGACCCTCTGGTTTTTTCATGAAGTGACTTAAGACCGATAAGTTCTTCAAAGATGTTAAAATTACCACCAATTCCTTTTATAAAAATGTTTAATTGGGCTACATCACATATGTCAGCGGATTCGTCCAAGGCTGAAGAAAAGAAAGAACAAGCATGAACATGGTCTTTTAATTGCTCAGTAATAACATCATGGGAAAGTTCTTTGATACGTCTTGTAATTGTTTGCTTGGACAGAGCAATTTGGTTTACTTTTTTTTCAACATTCTTATCACCAAGACATTTTGCAAATTTTTCGAGATAGGGCTTAACAACTTCCTCTCCATCAGAGAAAGGCTTGTGTTTTTTAGCCAACACAAAGACAATTTCATAAGATGCCTCAAGCATTGCCACACTTTCACAACTTCATTTCACAAATATATTTTCTCTTTTTTATTTCTTCCTTTTTCTTAACCACCTATTCTTTCCACAACTCAGACCCAGGAATTAACTTCAGTTTTTCTTCTAATTCAGCTTGATGTTTTCTATAGTGTCTGTTAAGATCATGTCTTCTATTATCTGAGAGAGTGCTTTCACAAACAATGTACACCGGTTTTCCTGAAGGACTCGCAATAAATAAGAACTAATTTTCCCACAGTTCATTAAACTAGCGCTTGCTATCACCTTCTGCTTTTCTTCTGCTCATTTTTTTTTTGCAAAGTAATGGGTAACTGACTGTAAAAAATTATTTCAAAAAGTAAACCTTATTATTAAATAATTTATTTAAATTATTTTATGGTTTTAAACATTATGAACATTCAAAAACAGTTCTACAAGTTTAAGATAAGATTCCTGTTTTCATGAAGGCCTAATGCAGTTCTATAAGTTTAAAAATATTATATATATAATTTTTCATAGTGTTTTCGTCTCTCTCTTGTAATATATTATGTCCAATGAAATATGAGATCGCTTCCTGCCATAAAACAGTCGATCAGCTGGCAATCACACACACACAACCCAAACATCCTCATTACGAAAGCTTTGCTGATGATCAGTTAAATTTTAGGAATAAACCTACTATACGTAAATAAAAAGGAAAGATATTGTATAAAAAAAACATAAAAACACACACACACATACAAATACACTGAATAATTGCAGGTTTCAGTAATCAGCAAATTAGGGGAGCGGGCAAGAACTTGACATACGTGTTCAAAATGAAAAAAATTATTTTTAAATTTACACAACTATATTAAGCCTTCATGAAAACAGAAATGTTATCTTAAACTTAAAGAACTGTTAATAAAAACATATAAGTTCGAAAACACAGAATTGTTCACTCACATCGAATCAGAAGTTCATCGAACGTTATGACGAGAGTCAGCTGTAAACTGATTGGGTAATTGGTGACGCATGTCAGCATTTGCCGGTGCCTGTTGCTTCAAGATCAAATATAATAAGTGCGCACACCAATTGGCAACTCCTATGGGTAGAGATGACCTTGCTAATGCTTCTGACTGGTATCTCCACTTGGGCCTGGCTCCCACTGAAGAGACCTCAATAAAGGTCGAAACTAGTCTGGGTAGTGGCCCTTCCCTTAATGCATAACATTAGACATGTCTGCAAGGAGATGTGTTTTGCATTATGGGAGATACTGAGACAGCAGTGTTGGTAGCTTGCTCCACCTTTGCAAGGAGTCGCCCTGGTGTTGTACCACCTTACCCCAGTCCTGAAGATACTTTCATGCACAAACTTTGTTTGCTCACACTTGGATAAAGGATTAAACTAAATTTATTATAGAATTCAATGGTAGGTTAATTGTGTGTTTATATATATATATAAATCATATACAACACATTTTTAAAAATTTTTCTCTGGGATTCATTGCGCCACTTCTAATCATGCAATGCGCCATAGGTTGGCCACCCCTGATATAGATAATGAATAACAGAGGGGATAATGTATATCGTTATCTGACACCAGATTTAACATTAAACCATCTTCTTGTACTTCAATTCTAACTGCTGACTTACAACTCAAATAAAGACTAAGTATTGCTTGATGTAATGCTCCATTGACACCATATAACTGCAGCGTTTTGAATAGCTTATCTCTTGGCACCTTTTCATATGCCTTTTCCAGATCTACAAAACATAAATACAGACCTTTGTTATATTCCCATGGTTTCTCAACTATTTGTTGGTGAAGATCTGATCCTGAGAGCATCTGTTTGACCTGAATCCAGCGTGTTCTTCACCAAGCTTTTCTTCCACAATCCTTCTCAACCGTTTCTCAAGTATACTTGCATAAATCTTACCAGGAACACTCAGGGTATATTCATCTGTAATTCTCACATTCAATTTTATTTCCCTTTTTATATATGGGTACTATGTGAACTCTACTCCAATCATCAGGAATGCATTCCTCTGTTCAGGCCTTCTGAACTATGCAGTGCAGCCATTGTAAGACTTTTATACCTCCATACTTCAATATTTCTTGTCTAATATCTATTCCTGCTGCCTTTCCACATTTCAAGCCTTTGATGGCTTTTTCTATTTTAAGTATGGATATGTATTCCTGAATGTATGCCTGTTGAGTGTTTTTTACCACAGTACTATCACTGCTTGTTTCATTTAGCAGTTTTTCGAAGTATTACTCCATACTTCAAGGATATCTTTTTCTCCAGTTTTCGTGTCACCTTTATCATCTCTAATTCCTTTTACAGCACTCTTTCCTTCATTTCTGAGCTTCTTCAACAACCTCCAGAATATCTTGCTACCTTCTTGATGTTTATTTTCTATGTTCTTGCCAAAGTCCTCCCATGGCTTTTGTTTAGCCAGTTTTACACACTGTTTAGCTTTCTTACATTTGTCTCTGTATTCTCTAAGAGCACAAGCTGACTTATTTGCCAGGAACTTTTGATATGCTTTCTTCTTTTCCTTCACTGCCTCTTTAACTTCAATATAATAAATTTCTGAGTTTATTCATTCTCCATTGCTTTTGCCTTAGTATCACCACTTCTGGGTCTGGCTCACACTGATGAGACCTCAATAAAGGTCGAAACCGGTCTGGGTAGTGGCCGTTCCCTTAATGCAGTGTTTCTTAAACTTCAGATATCCGCGGACCCCTTCTTAAATTTTCATTATTACCAAGTACCCCATAATTAATTAATTAAAAAATAAATTAATTAATTCAACCGAATAAATTAATTTAAAATATTAAAAAATTAAATATCTATTTTATTTGAATTTATATGTTCATGTAAACAAAAAATATGATTTATTTTTAATAGAACAAACTTTATAAAGATACTATAAAGTTTTACTTACTTGAAATAATTTATCATCAATGAGAGGAGTGAAATTGCTTATGGTGAGATAACATTTCAGCAAAATTTGGCTCTATAGTTATTAATTTCAATCTCAGATGTGGTTTGACATCTGTAATGCGATTCCTCTTCTTCGTCTTAATATTGACAAGGGCCGAAAATCCAACTTCGCACAGATATGAACTTGGAAATAGAAATATGAACCTTACAGCTTTATCTGTTAATTCAGGAAATTCATTCTGTATTTGTAGCCAAAATGATGGTAACGTATTCTCACTGTATTTATTCTTTAGGAAACTCTCAGAAGCTAGTTCTAAAAGTTTTTCTTCTTCTATTGACGATAGAAGAAGAAAAGAAGAAGACCCTTTGGCATAAATTTGTTTTTATTGAAAGGGTATCTTATTCACTCAATATTAATGTCCAATTCAGGGAAATACTTTTCTAGATTCATTTGAAAGCTTTTTAAATGCTGCATGATAGTAATTTTCACATCATTATCAATTTGTTCATTTGAACTTGCGAGCAATTCATGAAGCAATGGAAACACATCAAATTCTCCATTACCAACCTGCTTTTGCCATAACTTCATTTTTGCCAACGTGGCATTCTTTATCTTGGACATGAAATATAGAAATTTCCTTGCCTTGTGAAGATAAATTAAGACTATTTAATACAATCAATATATCTGCCAGGTATGCTAATTGACTGAGCCATTTCCAATTATATAAATGCTTTTTCAATTCAAACTTTTCATCAAGAAAAACTTGTAGTTCATTCCGAAGTTCAAATAAACGAGTAAGGACTTTTCCACGAGAAAGCCAACGAACATTGGTATGGAAAAGAAGTTGTGTATAGTTGCTTCCCATTTCTTTGCAAAGTTGAGAGGACGGCCTTTAATATAATTTGATTTTTACAGTTTCATCAAGAACCTTTCTTAGGTCTGTAGACATCATATGTGCAGCCAAAGCCTCCTGTGTATGCAGCGGTGTGTCGACTTTGCATTTGGTGCAACAGCTTGAATCCTTGAAACAAGCCCTTTTTTAGATTTGACCATGGATTTCGCTCCATCCATGCTTATTCCAACACAACACTTTCAATCAAGCTTGTTTTGATGCATAAAGGTATTTATACTGTTGAATATTTCTTCTCTTGTTGTATGTTCTGGCAAGGGTTGGCAATATAAAAGGTCGTCATGAATTTTTTTGATTTTTTTTTCGTACCCCTAACAAACACTAGAAGATTTGCAAAATTTGTAATGTTGGTGGATTCATCTACCTGCAACGCATAATAACGACTCTTACGTATATCGGATAACAATGTTTGTTTTATATTTTCAGCCATTTCAATGATTCTTCGATGAACGGTACTATTTGAAAGGCAAATCCAATCAAAAGATCTTTTTGCATTATCTCCGATCATAATTTCCACTATTATTTTTGCTGCAGGCTTGTCCAAAGTTTCACCAATTGTTACCGCTGCACCACTTTTTGCTATTAATAGCGACACATGATATGAAGCTTCTAAAGCCTTCATGTTTTCACCTCCTGAGGATCGACGTCACTTTTTGAGCTTCTTTTACATTTTTTAGTTTATTTTGAAAAAATTCGACAGGTCGATTCAAAATTGCGATTTAAATTACATGGTTTCATGCTTTCATTTTTTAAAGTTTCACCGCAAATTACACATAATGGAATAGGTTCCTCTTCATTTCCCTTCCATGAAAATCCACATTTCAAGTAATTTATATCGTACTTATGAAGATTTCTCATCTTCCTAGTTGGTTCTTTAGAGATGTCAGACGACACATACTTATCAATTTCACTTGATCCAGATACAATATCAACATTTTCTTGTTGCTGACAGCTACTTGGATCTACTATGTTCCTCTCTTTTGCGCATTTTAAAAATCCAGTCTTTAACCAGTGATCTATACTTAAGAATTTGAAAGCTAAAAAAAATTACTGTATTTAACGAACAGTCCTTCAACAAATGGCTAGTGAAAGCAGAACACGAAAGAGACAGCAATGGTAGGCCAGTAGAGATAAAGCAGCTATGAAGACGTTCCTATGATTGGTGCAGTATTAACAAAAGATTGTGCTACTGATTGACAAAGGCAAGGCGACAGTTCAGTTTGAATGCTAATTCTCTTCAACCGAATTCCTGATATAATATCCGAAACACATTCACTATATATTTCTTAGTTTTAACATGTTCACTCAAGCAAAACCATATGTTGCCGGTGCACCATATGGTTTTGATTGTCTACTATACAGCATTTCATGTGGGAGGGGACATGCGATTCATTAGTTAGTGCCAGTTGTCTCTGATTGCACTGTTTCTTGAGAAACATATTACACAGCCTGCAGATGTCTCTGTACCTTATTCAGTGATATAATAGGAACGTTTTACGATCTCAAACTTAAATTTTATTCCATGCGTTAATGATGCATAGCCGAAAATTGCCACGGACCCCCCGAAGACCTTTCGCGGACCCCTGGGGGTCCGCGTACCACACTTTGAGAAACACTTCCTTAATGCATAGCATTATAGGAGATACCGAGACAAGGAGTGATGACAGCTTGGTCCACCTTTACCACGAGTTGCCTCAGTTCTCAAGATACTTCAGGCACTTTGTTTGCTTACACTTAAATAAAGGATTAAACTAAATTTATTATAGTCTAACCAAGTGGAAAAAACTTCCAACCTCTTTAACTTCCTGTGTCCACCATGGAGTTCTGATTTTTCTATCCTTGCAGACAACCTCACCACATGCCTCTCTAGCTAAATCAATCTGGGTTTTCTTCAAGGCCTGCCACTGAATCTCCAAGGTTTGGGTCCTGTTCTCAAACTCTTTCATTTTTTCTTCAATAATCTTTGTGTATTTTAGTCTAAGTTCACATCTGATAGCTGCTCAACTTTTATTCGCTTTAAAACTTTCTTACATGTTATTCTTTTCAATATGGAATTCAATTTTATCCTGCTCAAGACTAAATAGTGATCACTTCCAATTTCAAATCCTCTGTACACTCTGGTGTCCTGCACCAGGGAGAAACATCACTATCGACAATAACATAGTCAATGAGACTTTTCTTATTCCTTCTCTTCTCTCCATGTGAATTTGTGCAATACGGTGTTAGTAATAACCAGTCCATGTCCTGAGCAGAAATCCAACAGGTATTTGCCATTATTATTAGCTTTGCTCTTTTCTCCAAATTTTTCCAAAATATTTTTGTGTCTGACAATCATTTTCTACTCTGCTATTTAGATCCCCAACAAGGAACAACTTTTCCTTTTTCATTTTGTCAGTTGCTTTGTCTAAAGCCTCAAAAAAATTCCTCCACTTCTACCTTAGTAGAACCTTCTGTGGGACCATAGGCACAAATAAGTCTCATTGTCCAGTTCCTCATTCTGATATTTGCCCACATCACTCTACTTGAGACTGCCTGCCATTCAAGAAGATTAGCCTCGTATTTAGTGTTGAATACTATGGCTACTCCTTGTTTTCCTTGATTGTCATTGCCTAAATATAACATTTTGTATTTATTGCTCAGAAAGATCTCACCAGTTTTTGTTTTTTTTTGTGTCAGTCACCCCTATTATGTCGATCTGGTACTTATCTAATTCCTCAGCTTTCCCCATTTCTTTGCCATTCCTTCTTCTTATGTTGATAGTACCGATCTTTAACTCTGGTGATGTTGAGTTGGGATGCGTTTTCAGATTTGTTCCAGTAGCTGACTTTTCGCTGTTTGCCCTGATTCCTTGCCGAAAACAACAGGGGTCTTATTTAACCAGGTGATGCTCCACCTGGCATGAAATTTTGTCATGTTGTACCATCATTTTTTATATTGGTTTAAGCCAACAATAAGAATACAATTTGTTTGGCTAAATCCCAAATTGGCAACACATCCTCGTTTGTTCAGTATCCAGGTGGATATCTAACAGGGTGCAACACGAAAAGGTGAGGATTGGACATTAGGTCAGAAGCCCTAGTCAGTTCTCCGCATTCGTTTAAAGGCTGTGTGTAGGTCTCCCCTCAGTTAATCAGCTTTGATCCTTAAGCACCCTGCACTCTTTCCATTGTATCAGAATCTCCATGAAAACTAGGAGATCAGACCTTGCATGCACCATAGTCCAAGTGAAGTCTTATCAAGACCTTGTAAAGAAGCAAAATGACTTCTTTATCCTTGCATGTCAAAATTTGTTTTACCATTGCATTTATCCTCTGAGTTGTATTTGCTATATGGCCCTTTAACTTCAACTTTCTATCTACTGAAATTCCACCATCCTTAGCCTGGTCAGTTTCTTCTAGCATAATTCCACTAATGTAATAAAACATTAGATATCTAATCACACCAAAGTGCATTACTTTACATTTACTAACATAGCAATTATCACATGCCTGCAATTCCAGCCTATTTAAATCATTTTACAAGTACTGATATCAGCAGCACTCCTGATTACCTATCTATCTTGACATCATCAGCAAATAGCTGTATGTTGCATGTCAAATCCTTCCCAATGTCATTAATATACAGCTTAAATAACAATGGACTAAGGACTGATCCTTAAGGCACACATCACTGGTTACCTTAAATTTTGAAGACCCCTCCTCCCAATGTTCCATTTTTTGATATCTGTCATTCACTCATCCTCTTATCTATACCAATAATTTATAATCCAATCCCATATTCACCAATTTATGCAACAGTCTTTCATGCTGTATTCTGTCAAAAGCCTTAGCAAAATTCAAAAGTATCATGGTGGATCCATTCTCCTTGTCTAACTCAATGGTAACATTATTATAGAATGTGAGCAAGTTGCTGAAACATGACCTTCCCTTAGTAAACCCATGCTGTTCATTGCAAAGTATAGTTTCTTTGTCAACTCTTTTCTGTATGCAAACCCTCACCCACCGTTCCAAAATCTTCACCACCACCACCACCACTCCAGAGATACTGATGGGTCAATAGTAGGATACATCAGTCTTTGCAGCACCCCTGTGCAATGGGATTACCAAACATTCTTTTCACTCTTGTGGAATTTAGCTTCATCAAAGAAATAGCCAGTTCAGCTGAACAGTTTTTTAGCACCCATGCTGATATCCGCTCAGTTCCTATTGCTGAATTATTATTCAGTTTGTGCAACTTTTCTTGTATCATATGTCTGAGTTTCTTCATACAGTGAAGAGGTATGAGTGAGCTCAATGTTGCATACACCAGGTTGATAGTTTTTAGCAAAATGGCCACTCATTAGTTGAACAAGCTCTTCTGTACCAGTCACCTGCATACTATCTGCATTCAGTAGTTATTCTTTCATGTTCATTCTTTCTTTATTTTACTTGCAGCATAACAATAGAATTCTTTTGGGTTGTCTTTAGCCTGCAGAGCCAGTTTCTTTTCATTCTCAGACTTAGCTTTCTGTACAACAGTTGTGACTCTTCTGACCTGTTGCTTATAATTTTTATAACCGACACCATACTTATGTACATTGTATTCCTTCCACATCATCTTTTACTGATGAATCTCTTGCTTAATTAGATTATACATCCATTTTACTCCAACCCTATTTATTCTTCGAACCCTAGGGAACACTATGAGATTGCATTATTTAAGTATTTTTTTAAACACTTCCCATCCAACAACTGATACCATGGGTGCAGAATCCATCATACTCCTCACTTAATAATCTCCTGTTTTGTATTTCAGCATGTAACCTTTTCTGAATGGAACATTCATAAACTTCCTCACTTTCCAAGTGACTACTACATGATCACTGTCATCTGCTTGAGTAAGTTATCTCTCAACAGCTCATTAAATTCAGTTTTATTCTTGTGAGATTTCACATCTGCCCAGTCAGTGTTCAGATAATTAAAGTCCCCATTATGATTCCTTGTTTCTCACCCATCTTTATTTGGGCAATGCATTTCTTTGTCACTAACAACTGATCCACTAGGTCTGTTGAAGTATATATTGATAGCCTCAACAGAAAAAAGCTCCTCATGATTTTACGTGATATCACACAAATTAGCAAAACATTTTAGTAAGAAACTCTTTTCTATGTGAAAGAAAGGAAGGATATATATTGATCTCTTCAAGGAGCTTAGTTTGCAGTAACTTTGTTTAGCATGTATATACTCGTGGCCTATATACGGGGTGGTTCAAAATTCCACGTACAAACTTTGAGGGGAGGTAGAGAACATCAAAATCAACCATGTTCACATAGGAAAGCATGACTGGAAATGCCACTGGAAGGTACTAACAGAAACACAAAGATACAAAAATAACACAAAGCAGTAAGTAGTGTAAAAAACTTTATTAAGCATAACTGAACAGTTCAATAGTAGTTGGATACATAATATGATAAACAAGGTACATGTCTGCCATCTTAGCATTTGTAAAATGACATATGTTCTTCATACGACGTCGAAAGCTTGAATGAGGAAGCCCCAATTGCTCACCTGGAGAGCTGGTGAACAGTGCCACCTATCACTTTCGGATGGTGTTTCTGGTCATGCTTTCCTATGTGAATATGGTTGATTTTGAGGTTCTCTACCTCCCCTCAAAGTTTGTATGTGGAATTTTGAACCACCCTGTATATAGTATATATATACATAATTAAACTGTGCACAACAGATTATTATTAATAACATTGCTGTAAACATAGCACTTAAAAAATTGGAAAAGATCATTAGTTTAAGTCATCATGATGAAGACAATGCAGCAAAATGAATAATTAGTTTGAAAAAGTTTGGTTTTCCAAATGGAATGTTTGCTTAACATGTGACTGATTCCTTGATGTGATAGCAAGAAAAAGAAAACACCCATAAGAATCAACTGAATGAGAAGCTGCTAACTGAAAAATTTTACTGTCTTAGGATAGAAGATAATTTTTTTTAAAAATTAAATTTTATTTTTTGTTGTTCAAACTTAACTTGTGGACACTTCTATGGTGATTCATTGCCTATAATATGTCATTTTAGTTTTTTTTTTTAATTGTGCAATCTTTTTTTTTCTAACTCTTTAGAATCTAGCAGATAGGTTTCATAGACCAGTTACCAACATGATTTGCTATAATTTCTTTCTGTGATAGTGCAAAAGAAATGAGCTGTACTTGTTTTTCTTTTTATGTGGGGAGGTAATATTCTCTATTTGATTGGATGGGAATAAACAATAAACAGTTCAGGAAAACAGTGTTTCATTAGAAAGATAAACTTAAATATAAGAAGTGAAACTAACATTTTTGTTTGCAGTTTATTGTGATTAACTTCCCACATTAATGATCTTTTAATTGCTACTCCTTTAGTATGCTTATAAGAGAGCTGTTATGCTAAAAATGTTACTATTTACGCTTTTTAATTGAAGAAACCAACAGTTTCACTGATAATGTATAATATGACAATAGTGCAAAAGTATTCCTTAACCCCAGAAGTGGTGCTTCGCGTGGTGCATTCAGCATACCATCAATCTTACAAACCTTTGTGTCTGTGAACAGAAAATGATTTCCCAATGTGATTGGTCATACTGGATCTGTTTAATATGAACAACAAGTACCACAGAAATATTTCACTTGATTTAGCATTCAGATTATCACCAGTTGTATCAGTAGGATATTTCTGCTTTTTCTGCAAGTTCTATTGATGCTTCTTATGTTTATGGGAACCTTATATTCATTTTATCATTTTGCCTGAAGATGAGTTTGTGCTGGTAGTTGACTTTTCACTGTTTATTCTTATTCCCTGTTGAAAACACTGAGACTTTGTTTAATGGGCAACATGACCTCCCCCCCCCCCCCCCAGCATTACATTTTATTCTGTTGTAACATCGTTGTTCATGGCTTAAGCCAGTATGGTATATGATTTGGTTGGATAAGTCCAAATTGTGGCATATCCTGTTAATTATGTGTGTGTGTATATGGCTAATAACAGGATACACCACAAGAAGGTGAGGATTAGACATTGTTTAGAAGTACTGACTACGTGAAGGTTTCCCAGTTATCTAGCTATGGCCCTTAAGCAACCTTCTATCTTAAATGTCAGATTTTATAAAATTCTTTCTACCAGAGCCAAATTACTGCTATATGTTTTTCACACCTTTTATCTTGATTTGTAGCTGCAAATGGTCTGATTAGTCTATAGTATGTTGCTGTCACAGATGACCCCACAGGTACTCTTTCTGTTACTATGACTTCATTCTTGTCATGTCATTATTAACTTAACCTTCAGTTGTTAATGCTGACTACTTCTTTTTTATAATGAGAAGGTGGATATTTTCACTGGGAGGATTGACCTCATTTCTGCTTCAAAATCTCGTATCTGTTTTGTCTATGGCCTAAACTCTTTTATTTTTTCCATTTGCAATTCTCAATCCTCTTAGGAACTACTTTGCAGATCTTCTGTGAGCTGATATGGGATATACTTGGCAGCATGTTTCCCTTCAAAATTTCAATCAGAATTGTGAAAAACATATGATCGAGATTTGCTTGATTTCTGATTTCATCAGTGTTTTGTGGTGATCTTCCAGCAGGCTGTTGTTGGATTACATCAACTTCATCTACTCATTGACTATGGATGATCATTGATTTGTTATCCATAGTTCTCAGTGGCCTACTCCCATGTTCTTGGATCACCTTTAATACTTTTCCAACCTTTATCAAAACATCATGAATTTCATGATATGTAACTCAAAGGATGTACAAGATACTATAATAGTGCTACATTAAAAGTTTACAGTCTTACTAAAACTTCCTATTGACAGTTTTCCTTAAAATCAGTCTGTTACCTGTTAGGATTCCAGTATTGTCAAATCTTGTTTTTGTCTTCTAAGGCACTTCTGACTTCATCACTTCACCTAGATCTCGGTCTTCCTCTGGGTCTTTTTCCTGGCATCAAATGCTTGTTTAGCCAACCTTTTCTTTCCTTCTGTTTAAGTAACCATACACCTGAGATTAGCTCTGCTCACATTCTTGAATGCTAATGGTGTCATGTTCCTTCCTAATATCTTCATTTGTAATATGATTCAGCTATTGATGCTATCTGCTCACTCTCCAAGTTTTTCTTAGAACTGTTATATCTGTAGTGTCCAGTATTTAATAACTGTTTTTATTGAAGATAGAATATTAATTATCTTCAGTATTAAAGAAGATAAGGATAATACTGAAGATAATATTCTTCAGTATTATCTTAAATTTATATGGAATCTACTTTTCATTTAATACAGCAACAACGTTGTTATAAAACAAAAAAATACTCTCATTTATCTTCCTTGGGATCACCTTTGTAGGCATGAGGATCATGATATACATTTGTCATTCAGTTTTGCAATTTTGTAGGTCAAAACAAATCAAAGAACTCACTTGCTACAAAGACCATAACACCTCCCAATTGAACATTTTACGTTATAACAGACAGTTGTACAACCTGTGATGAAATCAACTTTTTTTAATACAAAAGGTAGTTTGGAGAGAGAGAGAGAGATACACACTTCTCAAATTGTGTAATATATGTTTTTTTTGGACTCGAGTAAATATGAATAAAATGATAGTATAATTAATAAATGTGTAAATTCACTGACTTAATTTTATCATTTCAGAGATCATCAAAAAAGAATTATTATCTGATTTCATTTTTAATCAGGTGGACACCACCGCGTTATATTCTAGCTATGCCAGAAGAATGTTATGAACAAATTAGAAGGAAAAATCGTATTTTGGTAGAAGGTGAAGATATACCACCACCAATAAAGTCTTTTAAGGTTGGCATGCAGATACAAAGTATTTTATTTTTTAAAGTTAATAAGAGTAGAGTGTTGTATACTTTACTGGTATTGTTTATTTATCTTTGAAAAATGATTTTCAACTTGTACTCTGCAGAGGTCTCAAGATTGACAAGGATGTCTCAGGGACTCTGCAGATGTTTGTTTTGTAGTGTGTATAATAGTCATTGCTCACTATGCAAATACCATTATGAAAAAAATCACTTGCTTACTCAAACTATTAAAAAGTCCCAGCAAAAAACCATATATCAGTAATGCCATTCTAGAGGAAATTCAATATGGTGAAGTTTCTATGATAACAGACGTTTCTTGTATAGTAGAAGGAATGGATGAATAAGGAGCTACTAGCCATAGGAGATTTTAACCTGCATCTTTAGGAAATTTTATCAGAAAATAAAGTTGTGTAACAAGAACCTATGTAACTCAGTGGAAGTGGTGTTTGTGCTCTACAGTGCTAAGCCATTTGAAGAATGACCTAAGTTCAGTTCTAATTGCTGATTAGAGGAACTTTTTCTAAACCTTTCTTCAACCGTTTCCCGAGTTTATCAATTTCTGGCACAACAAGCAGGTTTGTTTTTCATCGCTTAAACTCAAGCAAATTGACCATAGAACCCAAATTATTTCAGAACAATAAATATAGTGTTAGGATTAGGGACCACAAGATGGTGGCACTTGTCAGTTATCTCTTCACTGGATGCAATTTATGATTAGTGATATTCTTGGGCCAGCTATCTCTGATTGGCTACTAGTGGAGATTGAATCCCCCCCCCCCCCAATCTCCAAAAGTTAGATAGGGATAAAATGGCCTTGCCTACTTCTTTTTTTTTATTGTTTATTTACTTATTTATTATTATATATTATTTATTTTTATTTACTTTTATATTTTTATAAGTTGTGTAACAAGAAAAAGAAAAGTAAAATTTAAAAACTCATCCTACTCACGGTGCTAATATTGGAAGTTTATTTTGTACTTAGTTAGACTATAATAAATTTTTCATTTCGGAATAACATTTTGTAAAAGAGAAGATGGTTGAATAATGTTTGAAAAACTTAAAATTTTAGAAAGATGAGCCAAAGATTTATATTTATTAAATATGGTATAGAAGGAAATTTAGAAAATAATGAGTATGTGATAGGAAAAATTATGAAAAGAGCAAATGCATCCAAAGAAGATAGTTGGCAAGCAGTACCATTTCCTTTGCTACTGGAAGAAATTAAGCAAGTAGTCAAAGAAATGAAAGATTAGATGACATTCATATGGAAATTAAGCATGGAGAAAAATATCTGATGAAGGAAGTTAACAAGGTATTAAAATGTTTGAATGGTAGAAGTTTTTTCAAGAATGGAAGGAAAACATTTTTTTAATGTGTATCCCATCCCTGAAAGGGGCAAATTTTTATTATTATTATTTTTTTACCTTTGCACTGAAATAATTGCTACATACTATGAACCCCACATGTAAGACCAGAAGAGGCCTGACCTTCAATAATATCCCATGCTATTCATTTCTGGATCTGGGGAAATTGAAAAGCATCCTTTCGTGAGTTCAACATACCACTAGTGCACCTTATAAGTCATTCTTGCAGTGTAGTGAAGAAACATCTTGAAATCACTATGAGAAGATCCACAACTTCCATATAATTTGCCAACACCATACACCTCTAAAGGATACAGTTAGAGAGGTAAATTTTGATATGATGTGGTGTGCCGCTTGAAGTAGATTTTGATTTTCAGCATACTAGGTAACTTACTCGTGATGAAAGGTAGGGAGTGGTTGCCCAAACCTTCATGACTTATACATCAATAACAACTAATTCATCTCCTGCCTTCACAACAAGGTTAGGCTTCCTTAATCTCTGAATGTTTAGGCTAATAGTGGGGTTCTTATCCTGTTGTTATTCATCTTTGATCTTTAAACTATTCTCTGTAACCTGCACTATTGCATTGTGTTTTCTGATGTGTACTATATGTACTAATTGGGCTCATGTTGTACAACATGACCCCAAGTTTCTATCCTATGATAGTAGCTATGCTGTTCTTGTCAGCACCTTCTTCCAACAAGCTGTATTAGCTTGAGTTGGGAGAGCATTGATTATCATCTTAACAATGTGTATAATATCCAGACAGGTGAGACTCATTCACGTATATTGAGAGGGAATAGGTGGCTTCTAGTACTGCAGTTTTATCAATTAAATAGTGCAGCATCAAAGCTTATCTCCTTTGTTCAGCTAAAGCAGTTTTAAATGGCATCCTTCCATCATGCACCTATTCAGAGGTACATAAAGAATCACCTTTAATATGTGAAGTTCTAGAAGCAGCAAGACATAATTAACGTAATGAGAAGAGGACAGAGAAAATTTCTTTAATCTGGAAATTAAGGAAATCCAAAGACCTCTAAGGTTTATGGTGGCATGGCAAAAATTCTTGAGACATCGCAAAGAAGATGTAACCAAAAAATGAACTACCAGTGAATGACTACATCTATCTGGGACAGAGCCAAGAGAAAGAGATTTTACTTAGGATTAACCTGTAGCAAGACAGTCTTCCAAAAGAGAATGGACTTCTCGTATTCAATTGAGTATCATTCTGGCACAAATACTTCTTTATTTTTATATAATGCCTACATTTTGTCATAATTCTGTCTTTTTATATTGATCAGACAGATGATGCAGAATGATATTCTTCTAATAGGGAAGAAAGATGCTACCATGCAAATTCAAATAATGATTCAGCTTAGTTATACTAGTGATCATTAAGTGACATACTGATCATTTTCTTTAAAATCTTGTACTATACTGCATGAGAAGGTGATCCTGAGATGTAAGAAGTAATTGAGTTGTATTACACCAACTCCTCCTATGAGAAGGAAGCTTTGAAGATGATGGCCCCAAGAAGTACAGAGGAATATACCTGCTCTGGCAAGATCTTTTAACATAGATGTCTGTATCCTCATTACTACTCTTGTGTTGGATGGTAATTTATAGTGTAGTCTGAATGGTGTAGTATTTTGCCTAGGCAGTACCTCTACTAAAACTTCATTCATGTGGTCCTATACCTTCTTTAGCTTGAGGCTTCATGAAATGCATTGAACTGCTGAAGCTGCCCTGTTCATCAAGTCTATTGAGACTGCACATTCAGCATCAGTTTAAACATTAACAACAAATTTTGCATAGTGGTGGTGAGTCCCAATGCCAGTAGATGCCATAAAAGTCCTTGGACATAATGGACAAATTGCCTCTGAGATAGTAGTCCTGGTTAGACCAAGATATTTTGAGAATTGGATGTAGGTAGATTCGAAGTTCTAGAGGTTTTACAGTAGTAGGAGTGTTTTGCTTGCTGATCATACCTAGGCCTGCTGGAGTAGTAAAGGCCTTACTGCAAATAGGACAACACGACACTGACCTAAATCACGTTGGATTGATGATATCATCATATTTGCAGGAGTGACATGGGTAAAGAAAGCCATGGACAGACTGTTTTGGAGTAATCTTGGAAAGACTTTCATCCAGCAGTGGGTTGACAATGGCTGCTGCTGATGATATATATTAGCACCATGGGTTGTCTAAGAACTGGATAATTCATAAATCCTGAAAAAGTTACACATCTGGAGATTAAATGTGTGACTTTTTCAAGTTACTTCAGGCCTCCACTAAGCAGGAGGTAGTCTCAATGGGTTATGAAAATTATTCACCACGTAAAAACATTTATTGCCCATGTTAGGATTTGAACTTCCATTCCTGTTTATGGGAGTGTGGGTATGTTATTTGTTGGCTAGCCAGTCTGACATTATTTGCCTGTTGCATAAGAAAGACGACATGACAGTATGTGTAAATCAGAGGTATAAGCTTTATTAATATAGTACATAAAATATTCTCCAAGATAATGTTTAGCTGAAAGTCACCATATATGATAAAAAGGATTGGTCATGCTGATATGGATTTCATTGTGGCAGATCTACTGTATACCAGATATTTGTGCTCCAGCAGATTTTAGGAAAATGTGAAGAGTTCAGGATAGGAATATACATATCCATTTGTAGATTTTAGAGCAGCCTGCAAGGCTAGGAAGGATTTTGAAATCTCATCAAAACTTAATGCTACTTATATGATGTATAGTACATTTTATATAATGATCTTATCATACCTATCATATCCCATAACTATTATTTTATTAATACTTATAGAATGGCATAATGCTTAGATGGAAATGTCCTGGTGTTAGATTTCTCTTTGATAATACATTCCCATTGGCCATGCTATTTTGTTATATTTCTGTTTTGTGAATGTAATCCTGCTAACCGTATCATTGTTTTAACTGGGAGAAAGAAGGGAGATTGCAATGATTACACATTAACACACCACCATTTACTGTTATCAGTCAGAGTATATATACAATATATATATAAAAAGAAATGTGTGAAATTCTCTCTAATTTGTTTTTGTTTAACTATGAAATTAGGTTGTAACTTGCTATAAAAATATAAAATATTTATCTATTTTATGGTAATTTACAATGTAGGAGGGGATTTTTATAAACTTATAGTACATTCATGCTGTAAGGTGGATTAAGAAATTTTTTGCCTATTTTTTATTAATTTTATATATTTTTATTTATTTTTGTATAGTCCAGAAATCCTGCTCTAGAGACTAAACATGAACTTTTTTTTATCACTTCAGGCCTCCAATAAGCAGAGCCATGGTGTTATACCAGGCAATGAAATTCATCTCCCACTTAAATTAATAATTCCAAATTTTAATGCAACGAAGGTTCATATCATGAGTATTGTTTTTCTTTCACAGTATTTAAAATTCTCTGAAAACAAATATCAGTTTCTCATTGTGTCTTAATAAAAATATACCATATTTTCCAGTGTATAAGACACACTTTTTTACCTTAAAAATTCATCTTAAAAATGGGATGCATCTTATATAATGAAGGTAAAGATTGTTTCCTCTTTTCAAAGTCATACGCACTCCCTTTTATGTTCCAAGATCTTTGTAAGCGGTTAATGATGCAATCAAATTGATGTGTGACCTTCGCGTGACTTCTAGCGCGTCATTGGCTAAGAACGGGGAGTCCCTATTCAAGTTTCATAATATCTTATCCGAGTAACCACTTACCGATGTTTATTAGTATTGAGTTGACGTGTTGAGATATTTTGTGTTCAGTTTGATATTTCCCCATAGATTTTAATGATGAATAAAAACAGGCGACATTCATATTCTTCAAGTTACAAATTGCAGGTTGTGAAATATGTGGAAGAACACGGGAATAGGGAAGCTGAAAGACATTTTGGACCTCCGCCCTACAGAAAAAATGATTAGAACTTGGCGTGGTCCGAAGGAGATTTTGTACAATTTGCGTAATGAAAAGCATGCGGAACGTGGAAAAATTGCGAAGTGGCCAGAACTAGAGACTGAAGTTTTGAAATGGGTGCAAGAAAATCGGCAAAAATGGCATTGCCATTTCAACAAAAATGATTTGTACACATGCAGTCAAAGTAGCCTGCGAGCGTAACATTGAAGATTTTAAAGGTGGTGCGTCATGGTGTTACCATTTCATGAAACACAGTGGACTTTGTATGCATACAAAAACAAAAATCAGTCAAAAAATGCCAAAAGAATATGAAGACAAAATTATTTCTTTTCATAAATATGTGATTCAACATCGAAAAAATTACAATTTTGAAATGGTTTAAAGTTTAGTTTTTTTCCAGAAAATTGTATTAAATTTCTTGGGTGCGTCTTATACACTGGAAAATACGGTATATTTACATAAAATATAATTAAAAATATTATAAGAGATACTTTCTCTCATGCATGCAAATTTGTTATCAGAATGAAAAGGGGGAACAATTAGCTTACCAAACATAAATAAACAAAAACAAAAAAAAGCATTTGTTAATTCCTTCTTAGTTTATACAAATTGCACTGTCCACTGCATTCAGTTCTTCCATTGCACACACTTCAGAATGTGAGCTCTTTGTTCTGATTCAAAATTAGCATCAGTCTCAAGGGAAAAAGTTCTATCTCAGCAGGCTTCAATATGAAAGTATTACCATAGAGTTTACCTTGTTTCAGGCAATATCCATAAAGAATAAACTTTAGCATAAAACTCTGAGATGACAGTTTACTTAAACAATTATTCCATTTGATGAACTGTTCTTAATTTCTGTCTTCATACTAATTTATTTCTTATCTGTTATATATTTCTGTGTATATGTAATACACAGAATCAGTCATTACATGAAGGACACAATTAAGAAGATTGCATAAATTTCTACCTTAAAACAATTATGATCTATTTTCAGTTTAAATTGCAAATTAAAGAGAAGTTTTTAGCAGTTGGACTGCAATGGTAGTCCAGTTACTAAAAACAAGCTTCTCAAAAAAAAAAAAAAAAAATTATCCTTTACAACACTATTTATATTAAGTCTTTTAGATATTTATTTCATCTGTTAGGCAATCACCTTTGAAAGAAACTCTGTCAGATAAATCTATTGATCTGTGTTCCATTCTTTAACTTTTTCCTCCTAAAAATAAAAAAAATAAAAATTTATTCTCCTTGAATATCAGTGCATTCATTTACATTTACAGCTGTTACAATGGTTGTTCCTGCCCCAGAACAACCAATTTGTAACAGAGCAATTGATTATTTGTTCTGCTTCCAGAAATCTGTGCATTTATGCAGTTTGTCTCCTACCCTGTACAGGTAGGGCAAACTGTGTATAACATAAATTCTGAGACAAAAAGAAAAAAAAACTTGATTATGCAGTTTTCAGGTTAGTGAAATTAGTTATTGCAATTTGGGACAGCTAGTTTGAGGCTATTTTGGGTGTGGATGTATTATGTTGTAAGATGGATGTTTTTATTTTTTAAATGTATTATTTTATCATCAGCAAATTCCTGATAAATCTACCCTCAAGGAATGTACAGGATATGATAGTACTACATGAAACATTTACATCATTACTAACTTCCTATCTACAATTTTCCTCCAAATCAATCTGTTACTTGGCAAGACGCCAATATTATCAGATTTTATATTTTTGTCTTCTAAGGCACTTTTTACTCTATCAATCCACCTATATCTTGGTCTTCCTCTGGGACTTTTTCCTACCAACTTGGCAGAGAACACTTGTTTGGCTAATCTTTCCTCTCCCATTCTGTTTAAGTGACCATACCACCTGAGATTAACTCTGCTAAGGCATTCCTGGATGCCGACAATGTCAAGTTCTTTCCTAATATCCTTATTTTTAATACGATATTGCCATTGAGACCATTTGTTCATGCCCATGATCTTTCTCTGGACTCTCATATCTGCAGTCTCTAGTCTTTGGTCAAGTGTTTTACTTCTAACCCAGCTCTCAGATCCATAAGTTAAAATTGGTTTGAACACTGTCTTGTATACAGCTAATTTAGTATTCCAACTAATTTCTCTCTTATTCCATATAAATTTATTCAGTTGCCTTTCTACCATATCAGGTTTGTTGATTCTGTTGTCTATTTCCATATTTAATTTACCATCTTCACTAAAAATCGTGCCTAAGTAGCTGAAATATTTTACTTCTTCTATAGGTTCTCCATTCATAATGCAGTTGATATTTTCAATGTTTCTGCCTATTTTCATTATCTTTGTTTTTTGTAATGCTGACCTTCATACCATGTCTATTACAACAGTTATTCAATTTAGTCAGGGAATCTTGCAGACTTGTAGCAGATTTATTTAGAAGTATAACATTGTCTGCATAAAGCAAAGAGCTGACATTAACATCTTCAGTTTTAATATCAGGTTTAATACCACTTTCCTTCATAATGTGATCTACATAGATAATGAATAACAGAGGGGATAATATACATCCTTGTCTGACACTAGATTTAACATTAAACCATGTTCCTGTACTTCCTTCAATTCTAACTGCCGACTTACAACTCAAATAAAGACTACGTATTGCTTGATATAATGCCCTATTAATACCATATAACTGTAGCGTATTGAGTAGCTTCTCTCTTGGCAACTTGTCGTATGCCTTTTCCAGATCTACAAAAAACTTAAATACAGATCTTGGTTATATTCCCATGCTTTCTCAACTATTTGTCGTAAAGTGAAGATCTGATGCTAACGGCCTCTATTTGGCCTGAATCCAGCTTGTTCTTCCACAATCTTTCTCAACCGTTTTTCAAGTATGCTTGCATATATCTTGCCAGGAACACTCAGTAATGAAATACCTCTGTAATTCTCACATTCAATTTTATTTCCTTTTTATATATGCATACTATGAGAACTCTGCTCCAATCATCTGGAATTCGCCTCTCTGTCCAGGCCTTCTGAACTATGCAGTGCAGCGACTGTAAGACTTTTATACCTCAAGTATGGATTTCAGATTTTTGATGGCTTTTTCTACTTCAAGCATGGATATGTATTCCTGATTGTATGCCTGGTCAATGTTTTTTACCACTGCTGTCATCACTGCTTCTTTCATTTAGCAATTTTTCGAAGTAATTACTCAATACTTCAAGGATATCTTTTTCTCCTGTTGTCACGTCACCTTTATCATCTCTAATTCCTTTTACAGCACTCTTTCCTCCATTTCTGAGCTTCTTCAACAACCTCCAGAATATCTTGCCACCTTCTTGATATTTATTTTCTATGTGCTTACCAAAGTCCTCCCATGACTTTTGTTTAGTCAGTTTTACACAGTGTTTAGCTTTCTTACATTTGTCCCTGTATTCTCTAAGAGCACAAGCTGAGTTATTTGCTAGGAACTTTTGATATGCTTTCTTCTTTTCCTTCAGTGCCTGTTTAACTGCCTGTGTCCACCATGGAGTTCTGATTTTTCTATCCTTGCAGACAACCTCACCACATGCCTTTCTGGCTGAATCAGTCAGTGTTTTCTTCAGGCTTTGCCACTGAATCTCCAAGGTTTTGTTCCTGTTCTTGAACTCTTTCATTTTTTCTTGAATAATATTTGAGTTTTTTAGTCTAAGTTCACATCTGAGAGCTTCTCAACGTTTATTCGCTTTAAAACTTTCTTACATGTTATTCTTTTCAATATAAAATTCAGTTTTATCCTGCTCAAGACTAAATAGTGATCACTTCCAATTTCAAATCCTCTGTACACTCTGGTGTCCTGCACCAGGGAGAAAACATCACTATCGACAATAACATAGTTAATGAGACTTTTGTTATTCCTTCTCTTCTCTCCATGTGAATTTGTGCACATTGTTATGTTGGAACACGGTGTTAGTAATAACCAGTCCATGTCCTGAGCAGAAATCCAACAGGCATTTGCCATTATTATTAGCTTTGCTCTTGTCTCCAAATTTTCCCAAAAATATTTTTGTATGTCTGACAATCATTTCCTACTCTGCTATTAGATCCCCAACGAAGACCAACTTTTCCTTTTTCCTTGTATCAGTTGTTTTCTCTAAAGCCTCAAAAAATTCCTCCACTTCTACCTTAATAGAAACTTCTGTGGGACCATAGGCACAAATAAGTCTCATTATCCAGTTCCACATTCTGATATTTGCCCACATTACTCTACTTGAGACTGCCTGCCATTCAAGAAGATTAGCCTCATATTTAGTGTTGAATACTATGGCTACTCCTTGTTTTCCTTGAATGTCATTACCTGAATATAATATTTTGTATTTATTGCTCAGAAAGACCTCACCAGTTTTTGCCTTTTTTGTTTCAGTCACCCTTATTATGTCAATCTGGTACTTATCTAGTTTCTCAGCTAGCTCCATTTCTTTGCCATTCAGGCTCCTTATGTTGATAGCTGCCATGAAATTCTGTCACGTTATACGATCATTTGAAATTTTGGTGTTTAAGCCAGTAAGAATACAATTTGTTTGGCTAAATCCCAAATTGGCAGCCCATCCTCGTCCATTCAGTATCCAGGTAGATACCTAACAGGGTGCACTACGAGAAGGTGAGAATTGTACATTAGGTCAGAAGCCCTGGTCAGTTCTCCGTATTCCTTTAAAGGCTATGTGGAAGTCTCCTCTCAGTTATACAGCTTTGACCCTTAAGCACCCCTTGTCCATTAATTTGAAGTAATTTTTTTTTGTTTATTTCCTGCTACTGTAACACTTTCATTTTGTTTTGCCTGTGCAGTGTAGTATGTATTCACTATACTACTTAATCACAAATCCTTCCCCTCTTCTGTTTTTTTTTTTTTCAGTGTAAGCTCATAAATCATATCATAAATACACACATGCATAAATAGTTTATAGGATAATGTTTAATTTTTCTCTATCATAGTAATTTATGCACTGCTCATAATACCACAACTGATAATTGGATATTCATCTCTAATAAATCTATTTATATTCATACACATTCTTTTCCTAACATGTGCCAATCCCAAGATTGGCACATGTAAGGTTCTTACTTCATAAGTAGTTGTTATCTGATTATGGAGGTTGAAGTAATATTATCAGTGATACAGTTTGTTAAGAGACATTATGGCTTTGCCTCTCTATCATAATTCCAGACATCCCAATCTGAAGGGCAGTTGACAGTTAGGATGTCCTTTAGTTGGAAAGACCTGGATTCAGTTCTCTTTATATCATCAGAGTGCTATTCATAAGGACTTTTCAGTTAAAGGTATGTAAAGCAGTCTCATGTGGTGGTGCTCGAGATTTTCTTTTCGAGTTTGTTATTCTGCAAAACAGATGAACTGGTCAGAGAAAACATTGCAGACATAATATGTTTGTCTCATAACCTTGTTGCTTAGTACAAAATCTAAATAATCAACCTGATTATTTAGATTTTGAGGTGATTATATAATCAAGTTAATGGATGTTATCATTATCCTGTTTTATACATTGATGTAGAAAATGATATTAGAGTGTTCGAAGGCTATGGGTGAACCTTTCTATCTTGCTTTGTTTTTCTTGTGCAGTGGGAGTCTCTGCCTTCTCTCCATGCCCAGCTAAAGCTAGAAGGCAAATGCAGCAGAGGAGTGGCAAAATGCATTAAAATTGCCAAACCTCCCCTTCCCCCCCCCCCCCAGATCACAGGAAACAGTTGAGAAATATGCTATGTAGTCAGCTCAAAGAAATAATCCACATTCTAGCATTGAATATAAGGACTCTTCTTAAACCAGGAAAAAACAAATTGATGGAGAAAACACTAGAGAGGATTAAGTGGGATATAACAGGTATTGCTGAAACACACTGATCAGGAGAAGGTGTGGTAAATTGAATGGAATGAAGAATGGAAAACTTACTTAGGAAGAGAAGATAACATTCACAGAGAGGGAATTTCAATAATAAACAATAATCGCTTGCAGAACTCCATCTTAACCTTAGAACCACATTGTCGAAAATTAAAAGGAAAAGGGATTTTTTTTCCATAATTATCCAACTACAGGACTTATTGACAAAACAAAAAGGATATTCTAATAATAATTGGAGACCAACATCAATGTGAGGAGAATTACACCAGACACAAAAGATGTGATGGGAAAATTTGGAGTGGACGAGAGAAATGAAAGAGGTGAAAGACTGCTGGAATTCTGTAAACATCATAAGAATCTATTCATCGCAAATGCCATGTTTTCCATAGACCATCACACAAATACACATGGACATCTCCGGATGGTATGATTAAAAATTATATTAATTACATTCTGATAAAAATAACTGGAAATCCTCAATCCAAAATGTAAGAACACTAATGAAAGCAAATTTTGACTCCGATCATGAATTACTAGCTGCAAAAATTAAGTTGAAATTTAAAAATAGCAAACCAAAGTTCTTAAGCAACATTATTAACATAAAAAAACTAAAAGATATAACTATGCAAAACAACTACAGAAACATAACAGAAACAGAGTTAAAGAAAATAACCTTTGACAGTGTAGAAATTAGAGAAAATAATGAGTGGATAACCACAGAAATTTTGAAAACTGTAGAAGAAAGAGCTGCAAAAAATACTCTGAAAAATACAGAGGAAAACAAGCAACTTTATAAAAGACTGAAAAACAAAATATATAGAATGTGCAGATCTGCTAAAAATGTTTGGCTAGAAGAAAAAGCAAAAAAAATTGAAGCCAATAAAAAGAATGATAGCAAGACTGTATATAAAATGATAAAAGAATTAACAAAAACACCCCAAAACAGACCACTAAAAATGAAAGATAAAAACAATATTGAAACTGGAACAATTCAAGAGATTAAAAAAAATTTGGAAAGAATATTACAAGATACTTTTCTGGAGGGAAGAAGACTGAAAAAACAAAGAGACAGAAAGAGAAAAACACCATTCATAATAAAGGAAGAAATTTTGAATGCAATAAACCAAATGAACTTATCTAGGTCACCTGGTTATGAACTTCCTACTTGAACTGTGGAAATATGGCGGCATAGCAGCCATCAATTTCCTGCTTGAATTTTTTAACCAAATACCGTATACTTGGTGAAATTCCAGTTGACTAGAAGACAGGCATCATAATACCAATTTTCAAAAAGGGAGATAAAAGTGAAGGTGTGAAAATTATAGATCCATCACATTGCTAAGTCATAGCTATATGAGGGGGTACCCAAAATAGTCGGAATTATGTTTTGAAATAAACTTCATTGAAGTTTTTTTCAATGAGATTTACAAACTTCTGAATGGGCCGTATAGGATTTCAACTGATTGAATTTT
This sequence comes from Typopeltis vanoorti, assembly GCF_054136105.1. Classification (NCBI taxonomy): domain Eukaryota; kingdom Metazoa; phylum Arthropoda; class Arachnida; order Uropygi; family Thelyphonidae; genus Typopeltis; species Typopeltis vanoorti. Next base: position 47,967,637 of record NC_143552.1, read on the forward strand.
TCGGTTTATGGAGGGTGGAGAAAGAACAAGAGGTCATCTTTGGAAGCTGAGAATGAATGCTGCTAAGAAGGGATGAAGGCTAGATTTTTCTCTCATAGGATGGTGCGTGATTGGAATGGATCACCATTCATTGGATGTTGTGAGTGCAAGCAGTGTGAATGAATTCAAGAATAAGTATGATAGCTGGTGTGTGTAGTATGTGGCCTCCCTCGATGAGTCCCTGACTCCCTGGATGTCTCTCTTAATAATAATAATAAGTTTATAATACCATGTTCTAGTCTCCTTCCAAGTAATCTCCATGTGAGTCAATGCACCTCCAATATTTTTCCCACTGCCACAAACAGTTCTAGAACTGTTCAACTGGAATAGTGTTTATGACCTCCAGCAGCTTTTCTTTCACTTCATCCACACCAACAAATCACTGCCCTTTTATGGCTTTCTTTATTTGTGGGAATAAAAAAAAAAAAAAAAAAATCACATGGAGAGAGAGCAGGTGAGTAGAGAGGGTGTGAAACAACTGCAATGTTGTTTTTCATCAAGAACTGTTGGACAGACAAGGCCGTGTGGGCTGGGGCATTGTCATGGCCGCAACCAATCTCCTCTACTCCACATTTCTGGCTGTTTTTGTTGAACAGTATCACACATTTTCTTGAAAAGTTGAGATTAAAACGTTGGTTCACTGTCTGCCTGGGAGAAACAAATTCTTTGTGTACAATTCCATTCACATCAAAAAAAAAAAAAAAAAACTGTCTTGACGTGTCTTCTTGGGTCTCATAGAATTTGCATGTTTCCATTGGTTTGATGCTTGTTTTGTTTCTGGATCATAACCGTAGCACCAAGACTCATCCCCGGTCACAACTTCTGAAAGAAAGTTCTGATCATTAAGAACTTGCTCCCTCAAATCATGGCAAACATTGACACGATTTCTTTCTTTGTTTCTTTTCTTTTTTTTTTTTTTTTTAATCCTCTGAGCAAACAAAGCACAAACATATTTAGCAGACACACATTTCATTTAAAAATCTTCTGTTAAAACTCGCTGGCACGAATTCCATGACAAATTTGTCTCTTCAGAAACTTGCTCACTAGTCTTTTGACAATCTTCATTGATTGCCTGGCAAACCTTTTCGATGTTTTCATCGTTTCTGCTGGTCAAAAGTTGGCCAGATCATGGTTGGTCTTCAACTGACACGTTCCCATTTTTGAAATGGGAAAGCCACTTGTAGACATACGTTTTTATCTTAAGTGCTGTCCTTAAAAGCTTGCCGAAGCATAACAATAGTTTCAATGACAGTTTTACCCAAAATAAAATACAATTTCACGCACACTCTGTTCCTCGTGGTCAGCCATCACAAAATCCCCAAACTTGCTTGTAAGCAATAACAAAAAAGCACCTTCTGGCTGTTTTTGTTATTGCCTACAAGCAAGAAACAAACCAGTTCATTCAGGATGATGCCCCTTGCCAGACTGCATTGTGAGTATGCATGGAAAACTGCATACTCACAATGCCTAACAGCAGCATCCATAATTAGAAAATCCATGCATGCTAAGTTCAGATTTCGGTTATTTTTGGTATCCTCCCTCCCTTGTAGAATCTTCACACACATTCAAAATAGAATCCAAACTTTAATGAACAAGACAATAGAAGATCAAGTGAGAATCGGACCTGGAGGGTCTACTAAGACCATATTTTTACATTTGATACCCTGGCTGAAAAGTACTAGGCATACAAATATACTGCAGTTTTATTGAATTCAAACAAGCATTTGATTCTATTGACAAGAACAAAATGATAAACATCTTAAAATCTATGACAATATATTCAGAACTACAAATCTTTATTATGGATTATTATAAAGATTCCAAAGCAACTGTCAAATTTAATAAAATAAAAACAGACAAATTCAAAGTAGAAAAAGGAGTCATGCAGGGTTGCCCACTCACCAAATTTATTTATCTATCTCACTCAAAGAAATATGCAAATCCATAGCCGAAGAACCAGGTCTACAAATAAATGGCATGAATATCAACCACATCAAATATGCAGATGATATTATTATTCTTGCAGAATTTAAAGAACAGTTGGAAAATCAATAAAAATTTTAAGTGAAGAATTAAAAATTTTTGGAATAAAAATCAATCTAAGCAAAATTAAAACAATGAAAACAAAAAGAGATGAGGAAAAAATTTCAATAAACTTAGAAAATCACATATCTTGAACTAGTAAAGCAATTGACATATCTTGGCAGTGTCATTACTCACAACTTGACAACACAGAAATAGTAAAATACAAACTTATCAAAGGATGGTCTAATATGAATAAATTAAACAAAATATGGATCACAAAAAAGCATTTCAAAAAACCTCAAACTAAAACTTTATGAAACCGGGACTTGGGCAATCAGTCAGAAAGAAATACAGAAAATCAGAGCATTTGAAATGAAATGCTTAAGAAAAATAAATAAGACTCCCTGGTCAGAACACAAAAGAAATGAGCAAGATATTATAGCTATAATTCTTAAACAGTAATTAAGATGGTTTGGACACCTCTAAAGAATGTCCTTTCAAAGATTACCAAATATAGTCTTGAATGGAATTATTGGAGGAAATGATCAAGAGGTAGACCAAAAAGAACTTAGCTACAGTCTTTGATGGAATGGTCACAATTATCAAACTTCAGAGAGATGACAAAAATGACGAGAGATAGAGCCAGATGGCAAAGGTTTGCACAAAGGGGGATCCAACCAATCATGTGACAAATAAGAAAGAATAATAAGAAGAATACATTGATGTGTTAGATTCCTAGTGCTTTTGCTTTGCACATCATATCAGGCCCACAGTTCATGGACACACATTTTCTTCATTCAACAGAGAAAGTAAGACTTTTTTTCACTACTGTTGTAACATCCAAGTCAGAGAGGTTGTTCCTGGAATCAACAGAAGCCTTGAAACATACTCCAAACCTCAACTAGTATGGCTGTATAAATCTACCAAAGATTTGGGAGACAGTCATCCTAAGACCAAATTAATACCTGCTTTCTCTCTCGTTTTTTTTTTTTTTTTTCCCAACTTAGATGGCGCCTAATTAGGACTTCAGTCTTTGTGATGCACGCTACAATTACTCATACTAGCCCCACTGTTACACCGGATTATGATTGTCTTGCTACTGTAACAAACTTTTTTTGTGTACTGAAGATGCTGGATAGAATACTAGCGAAATATTAGCAATTAAGTCAATAAATAGTTATTTTCTTATCAATCTGTGTTCACATCTATACCATTAAAATCCAGTCAACATCCAAAGGGAAAGGGCAAGTTTTTTAGAGAGAGACAGAATACCCTAATCTTATTAAGAACAGTTTTACTGATTTTTAGATTCTTTGAAATATTTATGCAGTTACTAAGATACAATAGCCAAATACCATCATGCACTATTTACAATAGCCTAAATCAGGGCTGTCCAAAGCACTGCCTGCAGGCTGGATGCGGCCCACGGTACTATTTTGTGCAGGCCCGCCTGTGGGTTTTGATTTTCATGAGCAAAAAAATAAAATAGCAATTTGAATCGAATGCGTATTAGATATTTTAATTCTATCACTAATTGATAATCTCGATGTTGGTAATTTTGTTTGATGTTTTTATATCACTATATACCCACATGTTTTTCAAATATTTGATTTGTTAAAGAAGCGTTCTTACACTGTTTTGTTTCAACGGGCATGCTCTGGGTGCTCACGGGGAAAGTGAGCGTGCAATTAGTGTTGTTCGTTTGTTCAGCTATTGAGGTTGTGTTGCTGCTGCTCACCAAATTAGTAGATACGCATTGTGATGCGGCCCTCGGATAAATTTTTTTTTTTTAATGTGACCCTCGGATTACCTAAGATTGGACAGCCTTGGCCTAAATCATAGCCCACAGCTCTGTGCTTGTCTGATAATAGTAGCTCCTTAATGCTGCTTCATTTTTGCTTTGTACTCTCTGCCTTTAAATGCTTTTATTCCTTTGGAGATTAGTATTACATTCTATAAAATGTAAAGATGTCTTTTTAAAATGATTGAAGTTTGATCAATTTTGTTTTATTTTTTAAAGAATAGGGGAATCTCTGATATTAGGATTTTACAATACATATTATTACTTTTATATGTAATATCTGTTAATGAATTTTAAATGTATTTTAGGAAATGAAATTTCCTCGTCCAATTCTCATTGGTTTGAAGAAAAAAGGCATTTCAAAACCAACTCCAATCCAGATGCAGGGTCTTCCTGCAGTGTAAGTAAAACTATACATTACTCTTTTATATTTTATTAATATGGTATATACTGTATCACCATCAGTTTCCTGATATGTACTTTGAAGGGGTGTTCGCTATGTAGTAGTGCTATGGCATCACTACTACATGAAGTTTACATTATTATTAATCTTCTATCAAGAATCTTCTCCACAATAGTCTGTTACATCTCAGTGCTCCAATATTATTGTATCTAACAGATTGATCTTAGCATCTGTTTAAGTGATCACATTAGATTAACTCTGCTTACAATTCTTGAATATTAACAATGTCAAGTTCCTTCGTAATATCTTCATTTTTAATGATTCTGCCATTGCTGCCATCTGTTCACACTCGCCTAATTTTTATCAGAACTCTCAACCACTCTGTAGTCTCTAATCTTTGATCAAGTGCTTTATTTCTAACCTAACTATCAGATCCATAACTTAAATCTAGAACACTGTCTTATGTACTGCTAGTTTCATGTTTTTGGCTAATTTATCTACATAAATTTATTCATCTAGCTCCACACTATACCAGCTTTGCTTATTTTGTTGTATACTTCAGAATTTAATTTGCCATCTTCACTCAAAACTGTGCCTGAATAACTGAAATATTTTTCTTGTTCTATAGGTTCTCCTTTACGAATGCAGCTGAAGTTGCAGTTTAGTTATTATTTATGCAATTTAGTTAGAGAATCCTGGAGACTTGCATTGCACATGTTTCTAAACATGTCCAATACAATATGCTGTACGACATCATCTGTATAAAGCAGAGAGCTAAGTTTGACATCTCTGATTCTAATAGCAGTTTTAATGTCAGTTTCTTTTATAATGCAATCCAGTGGAGATAATGTGCATCCTTGTCTTTCATCTGATTTTACATCAAACCATTTTCCCATATTTCCTTCAATTCTAGCTGCACTTAAAACTTAAATGTAGATTATGTATTGCCCTGTATAATGTTCCATTTACCCCATATAACTGTAGTGTTTTGAAAAGCTTTCCTTTGGGTCCATTGCCATATGCTTTTTCCATTTGTAGAAAACTTAGAGATCTTTGTTGTATTCTCATGATTTCTCAACTACTTGTAAAGTGAAAAATCAAATCTTGATAACCTCTATTTGCCCTGCACTCAGCTTGTACTTCTGTAAGTTTCTCTTCCACAATTTTTCTCAACCTCTTTTCAAGAATGCTTTCATAAAAACCAGGAACACATAGTAGAGAAATTTGTCTAATTCTCACATCCACCTTTATTCCATCTTTTTTTATAGATGTGAATCATGAGAGTGCTACATCATCTGGAATTCAACCTTCCCAATATTTATTTTCTATATTCTTACCAAAGTCTTCCCATGACTTCTGTTTAACTACTTTTACATGGCTTAGCTCTTACATGTTTCTCTGTATTCTTTTTACTAAAAGAATACAGAGAAAATAATACTTTAATATATTTTTTTTGTATCCTAGCAAATAAGTTGGCAGGTGCCAACTTATTTGCTAGGAACTTTCATTATGCTTTCTTCTTTTCCAGGACTGTTTATCTCTCTCTCTCTCTCTCTCTCTCTCACACACACACACACACATGCACGTGCACACACACACAATATAGAGCTGCTATATCTCAGTTGGTTTTGATTTTGACCAGAGCCCTTTGGTTAGAAGGAACTGGATTTGGATCTCTTCTATGACATGAGGAACTTTTAGAACTTTTCAATCAAAGGTGAGTTAGTCAGTCTCATACGGAGGTGGAGCCACTTTATAGTCCTGAGGAGTGTAAGCATTTACTATAATGGGGTCTGCTATGAGAAAGCGAGGATGGGATGTAGGTCAGAGGCCTTGGTTAGTTCACTGCATTCCTTAACATGTTCATGATGGGTGGGAGCAAATCATCTCATGCTGCACTTGACCTTAGGGTGGGACTTTAGACTTTCTCATTTTTCCTGTTTATGTTTTGGATATGTGCCATAAATCGTGGACCACACTTCCATTGAAACTGTGGAGGGGGGGAATAAAAAGAATCTTTCCTTTAGGATACATCAGAAACTAATAATTAAGGAAAATTCTATATTTGGATGGTGTATTTAATTATTAAAAGATGTAAGGAATTATTTGTGAATTTACATTAATGAGACATGCCACATGCAAATCATTTGCCTGTTTAAAGAGGGAGAGAATATGGAAAGAAAGGAGTTGCTTAATTGTCAAAGCTTGATAACTGAGAAGAGATTTTCACATAGCCTTTTAAGGAATATGGAGAACTGAACTAGGCCTTCTGACCTGATGTCCATTCCTCACCCTCTTGTGGTGTATCCTATTAATACATATCTACCTGGCTACTGAATAAATGAGGATGAATTGACAATTTGGGATTTAGCTGACTAAATATTATTCTTATTGGCTTAAACTAAAACAAAATAATGGTACAAACATTTTGTCAGGGTGAATGGGGAAAATGCAGTTACTGGAACATTCTTTTTAACTTTATGCCTCACGAAAGCAGTAGTCTTCAGACATCCTTGATCTGTTCTGCTGCCACACCTATACACTGCAGAGATATATAATTTTTCATTCAGTGAAAACTGGTGCTGAATTTAAAGCATATGTTAGACTAAGAGTCCCTTTGTTCTCTTTTTCTATAGACTTCTGAAAACATTAACTCATAGATAGCCAGAGCTATCTTTTTTCTAATGATGCAACCATTTCCACAAAACTCAACTATCTTTTCCTCACCTCTTTTGGTCAATGGCTACAACTGCTGCAAAATGTAAAATAGATAAAATATTGCATGCCTCCCCTAACAGACAAGTGTAAAACATCCTATTCCATCCAAAAAGATAGCCAACCAGTGCACTAAGAAAATATAATCTTCAGACTACTTTCAAACGACAAGTCAAATTAGAAACTGATTTGCTATCCTAAGAATAAACTCCATCTTCTAGTACATCCTGGTGTGTATGAAGGACCCTGTGACTTAGCTTGCTGTGAACAGATGGGAAGATCCATTAACATCTGCCTTGGAGAATATAAGAACACTATGGCAATCAAGACTGGCAGCTACACCTTGGAACTCTTCACAGAGGATTAGATGGATGAAAACTAATGTACTACATAGAAGTCATTACAGATCAGAAAGAGAGAGAGACTATTTTCAGTCAGCAGTGGCTATGAAGCATATTTGTAACCTTAACAAGTATAGCTGCATTAACCTGCCAAAAATTTGAGACTGGCATCTTAAGATCAACTTCTACACAACTATAATAACTTCTTTTATACAACGTAACAGGACGCAAAATGAGGACTTTAGATCTTTTGTCTAAAGTGGAAAAGTACTGCATGCACATAATTGGCATTACTGAGACAAAGAAAACAAAAACAGATGAAATCTTATAAGTATAAAATGTTATTTTCAGGCAATAAAGATCAAGGAAAGGAAGGATTAGGGATAACATTCAACACCAAACATGAAGATAAACTTGATTGGAAAGCAGTTTCAAGTAGTTATGTGAGCAAACTTGAAAATGGACAATGAAACCTATTTCTGCCTGTGGTCTCACAGAAAATTCTAAGGAAGAAAGTGAGAAATTTTTTGAGTCATTAGAATAGGCAGCTGACATAAAGCAAATGGAAAAAGTGGTTCTTGTTGGAGATCTGAACAGCATAGTGAAATGAATCTCACCAGGCATATAGGAATATTTTTGGAAGATTTGGAGAAAGGGGCAACACTAATAATAATGGTAAGTACTGGAATTCTACTCAGGACATGGACTAGTCATTACTAACACCATGTTTCAACATAAAGATAAAGATGTGCTTAAGAAGACACAAGAAATAAGAAAATACTCATTGACTATGTCATTTTTTGATAGTGATATCATAAAGCTGGTTCAGGATACAAGAGTGTACAGAGTATTCGAAATTGGAAGTGACCGTTACTTAGTAATAAGCAGGATAAAAATGGATATCACATTGAAAAGAACAGTATGTAAGAAAGTTATAAAGAGAATTAAAGTTGGGCAGCTTTTACAGGTAGATTGTAGACTCAACTATACAAACATTATTTGAAGAAAAAATGAAACAAATTGTAAACAAAAACCAAACCTTGGAGTCTCAGTGGTAAACTCTAAAGAAGACATTGATTGATTCAGTTAGGGAGTATGTAGTGAAGTTATCTGCAGAGATAGAAAAATAAGAACACCATGGTGGACACAAGAAGTTAAAGAGGCAGTCTAGAAAAACAAGAAAGCATACTGAAAGTTCCTAACAATAAGTCAGCAAATACCATACAAGAATACAGAGAAAAATGTAAGAGTGCTAAGCTACATGTAAAAGTCACTAAACAAAAGTAATGGGAAGACTTTGGTAAGAATATTGAAAATAAATATCAGGAAGGTGGTCAAATGTTCTGGAGACTATTGAAGAAATGAAGGAAAGAGTATTGTAAAAGGAATCAAGATTAAAGGTGATACGAAAACTGAAGATAAGACTATTCTAGATGTCTAGAGTAATTCAAAGAAAATTTTCTTTGCAGGAATTCAAAGAGGCTTTTGACAGCTTTTTCTATCTCAATACTTGAGATAGAAAAAGCTGTCAAAAACTTGAACTGTGGAAAGGCAGCTGGAGTAAATGATATTCGACCAGAAATGCTTAAGTATGAAGTTATGAAAGTTTTGCAGTGGATACACTGCATAATTCAGAAGGGCTGGGTTGAAGGCTGAATTCCCAATGATTGGAGTACAGCTCTCATAGTACCCATTTAAAAAAAGAAATAAAACTGAATGTGAGAATTGCAGAGCAATTTCTCTATTAAGTGTTCTAGATAAGATTTCTGCAAGCATGTTGATTGTGGAAGAGAGAATTGCAGAAGAACAAGCTGGGTTAAGGCCAAATAGAGGTGGTCAAGATCAGATTTTCATTTTGAGACAGTTGAGAAATCATAGGATATGACAAAGATCTGTACTTAAGTTTTGTAGATCTGGAAAAGGCATATAAAGCCAGAGAAAAACAACACTACAATTATATGGGGTGAATGGAATATTATACAGAGCAATACATAGTCTATATTTAAGTTGTCAGTCAGCAGTTAGCATTGAAGGAAATACAAGAAGATGGTTTGGTGTAAAATCAGAGACGAGACAAGGATGCACATTATCTCCACTCTTATTCATTATCTATATCAGTGTTTCTCAACATGTGATCCGCGGCGATGGGACAGGTGGTCTGCAGGCAGACTTAATTAAATAAATATATATTTTTTTAATTATCCAAACAAAACAAATTAAAATTGAATAAGTAAGTAAAAATTATTGAAATCAAATGGAGACTTAAAAAACCAACAAATAGCATCAGAATGTTCAAAGGCAGAAGCAATAAAATTATTGCTTCTGCCAAATTTAAACCACAACGATGTTCTTACTATTCTTAAATTATGGGAAATTGTCATACACAATTGTATAAAATATATATAAATAAAATATATATATATATATATATATTTTATTTATTTTTTTTAAATTTTATTTTTATTTATTTATTTATTTATTTTTAATTTATTTTTTTATTTTATTTATTTATTTATTTATTTCAGTTATATTTAATTTACTTCTATAACACGTTGTTGCACGCATATTGAGATTCCATTGTACTCATGCGCCCTAACTGTATGTTATTCCTAGTATTGTTTGAACTACTGTACTGATGATGTCCCAAGATACTTGGGATGAAATATTTACGAATTAAATAGTCATTACTGTGGTTATTACGTGTGTTTTTAGTGATGAAAACTATATTGTTGTCCCCTTTACCCCTCTTTTATTATTTGTCATTCTGCTGCTAATTTGTAGCTGCAGAATGACGAATAATATGACAAGATGGATGAAGTGAACAACAATATAGTTTTATTGCTTCCGCCTTCCCTTGCTTTTCTCAGATTTGAAGTGAACATGTGTTATCCCCATTTTAACCAATTGCTTGTTTATTGATTTTTATTATTGAAGATTTTCCTCCTTCAACCAAGGCTCAGTATATTTTCACAAGTGCTAAGTGATACTTGGACAAAGTGTGTCATGAGTTAACCCCAGTATTTATATATTTATATGTATATTTAAGAAACGTTTTTTAATAATGGAAAAGTGGCTTAGAACTAGGACTTTGAAAAGAAGAGCAAATGAAACAGGTGATGCTAATCCTAATTGTGATGCACGTGTTGTAAATGTGATACTATTAAAGTAGAAGAAACAAGCAGTTCAAAGAAAAAATAGGAAATATAACAGTTCATGTTTGGAATTCGGGTTTACTTGGTGTGGAGATGAAAGTGAATAGAAACTTCAATGTGTTTTGTGGTATGAAGTGTTGTCAAACGAGTACATAAACCTGCAAAACTCTGATGACATTTAGAAACTAAACATTGTGATGTGAAAAATAAGCCAATTGAATTTTTTCAGCAACTCTTAGGGACATTAAATTATTGGAAAGATGTAATTTCGTCCATGGGTTCCATTAATAGCAAGGTACTGGAAGCATCCTCTCTCTTAAGTTTGCGCATAGCGAAAACAGGGAAACCTCATTGTATCGGGGAAAATTTACTACTTCCAGCTATAAAAGATGTAGTAAAAACTATGTTTGGCAACAAGTTACTAAAAGGTGTTGATTTGATTCCTCTTTCAAATGACACTATCGGTCGCAGAATTAATGATATGGCAGGTGACGTAGAATCTCCGTTAATCAAAAGAGTTAAGAAGAGTCCTTATTATACGTTACAAATAGACGCGACTACTGATGTTACAAATGATGCACGGTTAATATGTTATGATAACAGCATTCATGAGGATATTCTGTTTTCTTGAACTTTGCCATCCCGAACAACTGGAGAAGAATTTCACACTCTCAGTAAGTACATAATACACAAAAGGATCCAGTGGGAAAAATGTATAGTCTTCTGTTCGGATGGAGCTCGCGCCCTTATAGGCAAGCATAGTCAGGAGTTGTTTCTGTGATCAAGGAAGTAGCTTCGGATATGAATCGAGTATATTGTTTCATACACAGGGAAGCATTAGCCTCCAAAGTAATGCCACCAGAATTTAAAACTGTGCTATACAATGCTGTAAGGTAGTTAATTTTATTAAAGCTTGACCGTTAAATAACAGGTTATTTTCAGTATTCTGCGATGAAATGGGCAGTGAATATACACAACTTTTGCTTCATTCTGAAATTCGCTGGCTTTCCAGGGGCAAAGTACTAACAAGGTTATTTCAATTAAGGCACGAAGTTGTATTATTTGTAAATGAACGTAATTCTGATTTTGCATCACTCCTTTTGACGAAGCATGGTTATCAACACTGTTATTACTATTATATATCTATATATGTATATACTATTATATATGTATATACTATTACCAATCTTTCAAATATTTTTTTGAAAATAAATGAACTAAATCTCACCCTCCAGAGAAATTCTTTAACTGTTCTTGATGCCTATGACAAAATAAAGGCATTTAAGATAAAACTGGTTTTATGGATTAATTATGTAAAAGACAGACAATTTGCACCCTTTCCAACATTAGAATCCTTTTTAGTGGAAAATGATATTTTTGTTGATTCTGAGTTTCTGGAAAGGGTTTGTGACCACCTCAAAAATCTGAAATGGAATTTTGAAACGTATTTTCCGAATAACTTTTATAAGAAATTTCTGTGGGTTTGCGATCCATTTCAGGCTTGCAGTCACAAGAACATCCTTTTGTTATTGAAAAAAAAAAAAACAACCAGTTAATTGAGCTTGCAAGTGACAGTAGACCAGTAAGAAGTGAATTTCCCGAATTATCTGATGAAAAATTATAATGCAGTTTTCTACAACCTATCTTTGTGAGAAAGGATTTTCATCACTCCTTCAAATAAAAACAAAATACAGAATTCGTCTTAGTGTGTATACTGATCTTCAACTGAAGTTGACCGATATTGAGATATCCAGCAACTCTGCAAGGGCCGAGAAGTTCAACCATCTCATTTAAAGTAAGTAGTAACATAATTATATCATATTATTTATTTATTTATTTAACCGCCCAACCAGCCAGGATGAATATATACGCCAAAGTTACCATGGATGCGAAGTGCATATTAAAATTGTAATGTTATTGATATTGACCATTGACTTGGGAAGTGACTAAGTTTATGAATGTTCCATTCAGAAAATTTTACACGTTGAACTAAAAACCAGGAAATTATGACCAAATGAGAAGTATACTGAGTTCAGTGGAATGGGATCGGTTACTGGATGGAAAGGATATCAACAGTGTATTTGGAAGCATTTAAACAATACTTAAATGATGCGATATCAGAATGTGTCCCGAGGGTTCAAAGAATAAATAGAGTAGGAGTCAAATGGATGTGTAATCTTATTAAGCAAGAGATTCGTAAGAAAAGGACGATGTGGAAGGAATACCATTTGCATAAGGATGATGTCCGTTATGAACATTATAAGCAGCATGCTAGAATAGTCACAACTGTTGTACAGAAAGCAAAGTCTGATTATGAAAAGAAACTGTCTGTGTGTGCTAAAGACAACCCACAAGAATTCTATCGATATGCTGCAAGTAAAAGAAAGAATGAATATGAAAGAATATCTCTTCTAAATCCAGATGGCGTGAGGGTTACTGATTCAGAAGAGGTTGTTCAGTTAATGAGTGCCCATTTCGTTAAAAGCTATCAACCTGGTGAATGCAACATTGAGCTCACTGTTACCTCTTCACTAGGTGAAGAAACGCAGGTGTGTGTGAGGCCGAGGTATTGCAGTTGTTGCACAAACTGAATAAGAATTTAGCAATAGGGACTGATGGAATATCAGCACGTGTACTAAAAGAGTGTTAAGCTGAATTGATCATTCCTTTGACCAGGATGTTTAATATGAGTCTCAGAACAGGGAAGATTCCGGAGGAATGGAAGGAATGTATAGTAATTCTATTGCATAAGGGTGGGGCAAAGACCGATGTATCAAACTATCAACAGATTAGTATCTCAGGTGTGGTGGTGGTGAAGATTTTGGAAAAATTAGTTAGGGCCAGCATTCAGAAATGGGTTGACAGTGAATCTCTACTTTGCAATGGACAACATGGGTTTGCTAAGGGAAGGTTATGTTTTAGCAACTTGTTCACATTCTATAACAATGCTACCATTCAACTAGACAAGGGGAATGGATACACCATGATACTTTTGGATTTTGCTAAGGTTTTTGACAGAATACAACATGACAGACTGCTGCATAAATTGGAGAAAATGGGTTTGGACTATACAATATTAGCATGGATAAGAGGATGACTGACTGACAGATATCAAACAGTGGTATACGGGGGATCTGAGTATGCAAGGTTTTAGGTAACAAGTGGTGTACCACAAGAATCAGTGCTTGATCCACTGTTATTCAATCTCTACATTAATGATATTGGAAAGGATTTGATATGCGACATACAGTTATTTGCTGATGATGCAAAGATAGGGAGGGTAATCAGGAATGCTACTGACATGCAGTCTTTGCAGAATGATTTGAATAGGCTGGAATTGTGGGCATGTGAAAATGGGTGTCAGTTCAATGTCAGTAAATATAAAGTCATTCACTTCGGCATGAATGACTGTGTCCATCCATATCCAATGTCGTGTTATATTGGTAGGATTAGGCTAGAAGAAACTGATGAGGCTATGGATCTTGGAATGTTAATAGATGGGAAGTTGAAGTTTAGGAGCCATGTGGCAAAGATTGCAAATACAACTCAAAAGATAATTGCAATGCTGAAACGAACGTTCACATGTAAAGATAAGGAAGTTATTTTGCCTCCTTACAAGGCCTTGATAAGACATCACTTGGACTATTGTGCTCAGGTCTGGTCTTCTGGATTCCGTTGTGATTCTGATATATTGCAGAGAGTACAAAGGCGAGTGTTAAAAATGATATCAGGATTGTGGAATACTGATTATGAAGATGGATTGAGAATATGTAGACTGCAGACACCAAGAAACAGAAGAAAGAGGGGTGATATGATTGAGACTTTCAAACTGCTGAATGGGTCATACAGGATTTCAATTGATGGGATTTTTCAATTTATGGAGGGTGGGGAAAGGACGAGAGGGCATCCTTGGAAGCTGAGAATGTAGGCTGCCAAGAAGGGTATAAGGGCTAGATTTTTCTCTCAGAGGGTAGTGCGTGATTGTAATGGATTGCCATTGGATGTTGTGAGTGCAAGCAGTGTGAATGAATTCAAGAATAAGTATGGTAGCTGGTTTGTGTAGTATGTGGCCACTCTCGATGAGTCTCTGGAGGTCTCTCATAATAATAATAACAATATTATTATTACATTGAAATATGTGATGGATACAAAGTGTAGAGGAGTGATGTATTTTATCCGTAATTAAAACTTTGTTCAATGATGATACATTTTTAATCGCTTACTTCCAAATTTGTTTCTGTATGTATTCAAAACATGCTTTTAGATTTATTATGTTATAAATGGCACAGTTTTTCTGAAATGTTGGTAAATCCCACATAGGTTTTAAAAAAAATTACAAAAAAGTTAAAACAACATATACGGAAAGAAATTAAAAACACTATAATTAGAAGAAACACACGTATAAACCACAGTGAAAATTATTTAATTGTAAATATTTCATCCTAAGTATCTTAGGACATCATCAGTACAGTATTTAAACAAAATTAGGAATAACATACAGTTAGGGCGCATGATTACAATAGAATCTCATGAAAACGTGCTAAAGTAGTAAAAAAAAAAAAGTTAATTATTTAACACAATTTTGTATGATAATTTCCCATACTTTAGGAATAGTAAGAACGTCATTGCGATTTAGGTTTGGTCTGTGTAGTAGGGCTTCAGAACTTTCTTTGTATAAACCTTCATGTTTAAATAAAGATCTATGTAAAAGTTTAGCCTTTTCCCAATGGATCCTATGGTTTGGATTTTCAATTCCGTGTTGAGAGAGGCCAGATTTCTGCTGTTTAAAAAGACGAATGTGGTCTTGATGTTCCGAGATGCGTTTCTGAACAGACCTACCTGTCTGTCCAAAGTAAGATAATTTGCATGAGCATGGAATCTCATAAACACCAGGTAACATCAAGGGTGAGAATTTGTCCTTAGGAGAAGGTAATAAGTTGTAAATTTGGTTGATAGGTTTGTAAGTAATGGCAAAATTGTATTTCTTCATAATTTTAGAAAGACGTTCTGAGATGCCTTTAACGTAAGGTATGGGAATCCTATGTACTTCTTCCTGTCTGGTTTGATGTATGCAGAAGTGACTGATGATTTTTTGAGTTGTTTTGGGATTATATCCATTTAGGATGGCTGTATTTTTGATAACTTCTAATTCCTGGTTTAAAGATTCTTCAGAGGAGCAGAATTTGTGCTCTGGAAACTAGTGATTTATTAATGCCAGATTTCTGAGATGGATGATGAACAGAAGAATTGTGAATGTAGCGACCTGAGAATGTAGGCTTGCGAAAGACGGACATGACGATGGAACCGTCTTCTTTTCTTTTGATGTATAAATCCAAAAAAGAGATACCTTGTGGAGATTCTTTTTCTAAAGTAAAGTTGATGCGATAATGAAGAAGGTTAATTTTATCTAGAAACAGTTGTAATTCAGGTTCAGGATGATTCGGGAAGAAGTGCATAGGATTCCAATACCTTACGTTAAAGGCATCTCAGAACGTCTTTCTAAAATTATGAAGAAATACAATTTTGCCATCACTTACAAACCTATCAACCAAATTTACAACTTATTACCTTCTCCTAAGGACAAATTCTCACCCTTGATGTTACCTGGTGTTTATGAGATTCCATGCTCATGCAAATTATCTTACTTTGGACAGACAGGTAGGTCTGTTCAGAAATGCATCTCGGAACATCAAGACCACATTCGTTTTCTTAAACCACAGAAATCTGGCCTCTCAACATGGAATTGAAAATCCAAACCATAGGATCCATTGGGAAAAGGCTAAACTTTTACATAGATCTTTATTTAAACATGAACGTTTATACAAAGAAAGTTCTGAAGCTCTACTACACAAACCAAACCTAAACCGCAATGACATTCTTACTATTCCTAAAGTATGGGAAATTATCATACAAAATTGTGTTAAATAATTAACTTTTTTTTTTTTTACTACTTTAGCACGTTATGCACGTTTTCATGAGATTCTATTGTAATCATGCGCCCTAACTGTATGTTATTCCTAATTTTGTTTAAATACTGTACTGATGATGTCCTAAGATACTTAGGATGAAATATTTACAATTAAATAATTTTCACTGTGGTTTATACGTGTGTTTCTTCTAATTATGAACACACCACAGGTTTCATTATTTAAAAACACTATGTTTATTTTTGAAGTAAAACTTTAATTCCAACATTCTAAAATGTTCTTTTTCTTGCTTTTCTGTTTGCAAAATCGTCGATGACATTGTCGAAGTCTATTTCATCAATCAGTTGCTGTTTTATAGACAGTATGGCAAGATTTCTTATGAGAAAAAAGTGCCGCTCAGAACCCCCCGTCCAGCTACTCCTTTGTAACTTAGTGGTCCGTAGAATTTTTTTAGGCATTTTACTGGTTCTTGGCCTTAGAAAGGTTGAGAAACACTGATCTATATGGATCACATTATGAAAGAAAGTGGCATCAAGCCTGATATTAGAACTGGAGATGTCAAACTTAGCTCTTTGCATTATGCAGACGACGTTGTACTCCTAAACACATCTAGTGCAAGTCTCCAGGATTCACTAACTAAATTGAATAACAGCTGTAACAAATTTGGCATGAAAATTAGCAATTATTATTATTATTATTCCTGATACCTCCAAGGAGTCCGAAGACTCATCGCGGGAGGACATCTTCAACTGTCTCTACACCTTACCTCTACTACGAATCAACGCCATCTACCGCCCACCTCCAACACCACCACAACTAGTAATTTTTGTCTGTTGCGTGTGTTCTGAAGGGCCGATTTGTATGTATGCAGGATGAAAAACCCGAGTTTCCGGGAGAAAAAACCCTGCTACCTCCGTATGAGATCGGCTAACTCACCATCGATTGAAATCGACCAGATAAAGATTCCTCCCGTCACGACGAGAATCGAACTTAGGATAACAATAAAACCTATTATTGAAAAAACCAGCAAAAAAAAAAAAAAAAAACTATGAAAATAGGTGGGATCACCAAAAACACAAACTACATCCTCCTGAATGGAGAACACATAGACTAAGTAGTAAAGCACTTCAGCTGATTAGGCACAATTTTTAGGGAAGATAGCAAATTAAGAATAGGAATAAGAGAAATTAATCACAACACTCAACTAGCTGTGTACAAGGTGTTCAAACCAATTTTAACTTATCTGAGAGCTTGTCAGAAATGAAACAGTTGATTATTGACTGAAGAATCATGGATATGACAATTTGGAAAAAAATTAAGGAGTGAATGAACGGCTTCAATGGTGGAAAAAAGAAAAATCAGCTAACACCTTTTTGTTCCTGTATAGGAAGTAGGCGAGGCTGTTTTAGCCCTATCTAACTTTTGGAGACTGAGTGGACAATTCAATCTCCACTGGTAGCCAATCAGAGATAGCTGGCCCGAGGCTATCACTAATTAATCGATGTGCAGTGAAGAAGGTGACTAACAAGTGCTGCCATCTTGTAGTCCCTAACCATAACACAATATTTTTAATGTCTGAAAATAGTATGGATTTTTTGACCGATTTTCTTGAGTCTACGGGACGAAAAACCCACTTGCCCATGCCAGAGATCGACTAATCATATTAAAAATGAAGATATGGATAATATTCACTTGGAACTTGACAGCATAAGCATTCACGAATGTGTGAACAAAACTGATCTCCAGTGGTATGATCATTAAACAGATTGGGAGTCTTTCCTCGAATTTTTGTCATGATGGTAGTAAAAATACCCAGAGGAAGATCAAAATTTTGGTGGATTCATTCAGTAAGAAGTGCCTTAAAAGACCAAGAAGATCTAACAATATTGGAGTTCTTGTAGATTAATTTGTAGGAAATTATATAGGAAGTTAGAACTGTGTGTGTGTGTGTGTATAAAGATTACATCATCATCATCATGCATATCAAGGATTTAGGCCTAGCGTGGCCTGTTCTGGCTTTAGAGGACATCCTGGATTTCTTTTTTCCTAATGGCTTGTTTTGGCAATTTTTCTATTTTCATTCTTTGAACGTGTTCATTCCTTTTATGTTTATATTTTTTAATTTTTTTCTATTACTGATTCTTGGTTTAATTCTTTCATAATTTCTTCATTTCTTTTGTGATCAAATAGAGTATACTTTGCAGTTTTTCTCATAAACTTCCTTTCTGCTGTTATTAATCTTTGTTTTATTGCCCAGATTTCACTTCCATACAATAAGACTGGTAGGGCTAATGTATTGTATACTTTTAGTCTGGTTTGTTTTTGAACTAGGTTTGATTTAAATATAGAATTAATCACACCTGTTATTTTTAAATATTTTGCAATTTTTACGTTTATATCTTTTTTTGTTTTCATATGTGATCATACATCTTAGGTATTTAATGAATTCACCTGTTCTAAGATCTTGTTATCTATTACTATCTTAGTTCTTGCTGGATCTTGTCCTTTAAAGGCCATAGTTTTTGATTTTTCTGTTGATATTATCATACCATAATCTTTGGCTATCTCATTTAGATCTAAAATAGCTTTCTGTAATATCTTCAGAATTTGTAATTATTATTTGGTCGTCAGCAAGTTCACTGTAGGAAAAAGTTTAATACCTTGATGGAAATTTTTCATCATCATCATCATCGTACGTATCAAGAATTTAGGCCTAGTATGGCCTGTTCCGGCCTTAGAAGTCATCGTTGAATCGTTTAAGAGGACGTCCTGGTTTTCTTTTTCCTAATGGCTTGTACTTTAAGGCTTGTTTTGGTAATCTTTCTGTTTTCATTCTTTGAACGTGTTCCATCCATCTATGTTTATATTTTTTAATTTTTTCAATTAATGGTTGTTGGTTTAATTCTTTCATAATATCTTCATTTCTTTTGTGATCAAATAGGGTATACTTTGCAGTTTTTCTCATAAACTTCATTTCTGCTGTTGTTAATCTTTGTTTGTCTTTTTGTTTTATTGTCCAGATTTCGCTTCCATACATTAAGACTGGTAGGGCTAATGTATTGTATACTTTTAGCCTGGTTTGTTTTTGAACTAGGTTTGGTTTAAATATAGAGTTAATTACTCCTGTTATTTTTAAATATATTTTGCAATTTTTACGTTTATATCTTTTTCATTTTCATAAGTGATCATACATCCTAGGTAGTTAAATGAATTCACCTGTTCTAAGATCTTGTTATCTAATACTATTTTAGTTCTTGCTGGATCTTGTCCTTTAAAGGCCATTTTTCTGTTGATATTATCATACCATAATCTTTGGATATCTCATTTAGATTTAAAATAGCTTTCTGTACGTTATCTTCAGAATTTGTAATTATTATTTGGTCGTCTGCAAAGAGGAGAGTGTTTAAGTTAACTGTAGGTGAAAGTTTAATTCCTTGATGTAAATTTTTACTCCATTTTATTATTATTTCATTTAAGTAGATATTAAAAAGAGTTGCTGAGAGGGGACATCCCTGTCGGACCCCTTGGTTTATCTATCTTGTATATGATAGCTCATGATTTAATCTTCTTTGTATTTGATTATTTTCATATATGCTTGTGACAGCTTTTAGGATATTATTTGGTATTTGTCTTTCTTTTAATATGTTAAATAATATGTTTCTTTTAACTTTGTCGAATGCTTTTTCAAAGTCAATAAATGTAATATGTGTTTCTAAATTATATTCTCTTCTTTTCTCTATTATTAATTTTAGGCAGAAGGCTGGGTCTATTTAGAAAAGGACACGATCGTCCTTTTCTAAATCCATTTTGTACCTCTAGAATAAAGTTTTTGGAATATTTCATTAGTTTGTTATTTAAAATCTGCTGTATATTTTGTAACATGAATTTAGTATACTGATACCTCTATAGTTTTTAGGGTCATCTCTATTACCTTTCTTAAAGATAGGAATCACAATTGCTTTTTTCCATTCTATTGGGGGGATACCAGTTGAGTAAATTTTATTTAAAAATAATAAGAGTCTTCCTTTGAATCTTGTTCCTGCGTATTTATATAGTTCTGAACCTAGCTTATCTTCTCCAGGTGATTTTCCGTTTCTTGTTTCTTTCAGGCTGATTTCTAATTCTTCTTCAGTTATTTCCTTTTCATTTTCGTTAATTGTTTGCCAGTTGTCTTTTTTAAAATATTTGTCTGTCCACAGTTCTGTGTAGTAATTTAGAAATTCTTCTAATTTCAATTCAGTGTTTAATTTTGTGTTTTTTTTGGTATCTGCATTTAGGTGTTTCAAAATCTTATATACATTGGGTCTTATTTTATATAAATCATGTTCTAAATTGGAAACAAATTTATTCCATGATTCTCTGTCTTTTTCTGACTTCTCTTTTAGCTATGGCTCTTATTCTTTTATATTCTATTTCATCTTCTAATCTTTTACTGCTTAACCATTTGTGATAGGCATCTTTTTTCTTTTTGATTATTTCTTTGATTGTATCATCCCAGATCTTCAGTTTTTTTCTTTTATTGAATTTTTTGGTCTTTCCTAAGCTTTCATTTGCTGCTGCATTTAGTATCGTTTTTATATTAAGCCATTATATTTCTATTTCTTCATTTTGTTTTATTTTTCTAGATACTGGTTAATTCTTTGTTCATATAGCCATTGTACATTCATTCAATAGTCTAGTTTTATAAACAAATGTTTCAATTTTTCTTTCTGTTCTTGTTACTTGTAGCCATTTAGGTGGTAATCTTAATTTTATTTTAACAAGGAAGTGGTCACTGCTTATTTCATATCCTCTGTGAACTCTAACATCTAGTGAAAATTTTGATGTCTTTTCATTTAATATGAAGTAATCTAATATTGATTTCCATCCTCTTGCTGCCCAAGTATATTTATGTGTCTTTATGTTTATAGAAGGAATTCATTATTTTTAGGTTATTATAAACTACGAAGTCAATCAATTTTTTACCATTTCTGTTTAGAGTGTGTTCTCCATGTATTCCTATGTTATTATTAATTTTCGTGTTTCCAATTCTTGCATTTAAGTCTCCTGCTAAAATTATGTAATAATTTTTATTTATTTTATTATATATGTTTTGTAGCTGATTATAAAAATCAATATTATCCTGTTCTCTTCCTTCTTCTGGGGCATATAAACCAATTATTGTTAAATAGCCTCTATCTATTTTTATTCTAGCTTCTATTATTCTTTCATTCCATAATTTATAATGTTTTAACTGTTTTGAAAGGGAGTTATGAATCCAAATCATGACTCCTACTTGTACTCTTTGGTCTCTGTCGACGCCACTGTATATCACATTAAAATTTTCAGTTCTCATAGTTCCTTTTAATTTCTTTTTTGTTTCAGTGATTACTGCTATTTTAAAATTTCTTTCATTTAATAACTGGTCTAATTCTATTTCTTTATATGGTATTCCTCTTACATTCCAGTTTGCTACGTGTATTATATTTTGTCGTTTCCATTTTCGTTTTCCATTCCAGGGTCGTTTCCCATAGATTCAATCCGATTATCTTTTTCTGTCGGCTTACAAGTATGGTTATGTTCTCCATGTCAGGGGACTAGCCTGACGATAGAATAGTTCAGTGGTAGGGCTGCTACCTTAAGGCTTCTGAACTCGCCTTCTTTCGAATTTAAACCCATAGGAGGAATAGGGTATATTGAAGGGGAAAGGGTAGATTATAGAAGAAATATAGTAAGAAATATAGAAATATAGTAAGAAATATAGAAATATAGAGAGGACATAGTTGTAAGGCCAGAAATGAAAAGACCCCATGGCCCTCAAGTACTCTAATAGCACAAGGGTCATAAAGTAAGAAGAGTTGGCTGATAAGGCCTTATAGGAAAGATTAAAGTAAGTGGGTCTTCCTCAAAGTAGAAGAAGGAGAGGATAGATCCAGCTAGGGGTCCATGGGAGTGCCGCTTCCCTTACAATCAAGATGATTGCTCCTTATGGCCCTGTTGGTCCACGAGTCCTTATTCAGAATATTCGGACCACCCTGCCATATATATATACACACACACATGCACGCGCATGTACACACACACACATGGTGGACTCCCCTATCCACCACCCAGGGGACGCGCTCTCTCTAGGGGTTACAGGGTCCCCTGAGAGGGAAATTTTTATTCCATTTTATTATTATTAAATGATTATTAAATTATTATTAAAGATTACACCATTACTACCATAATATTCTATATGCCCCCCCCCCCTCTCCCTGAGGGGTACATATCAGAAATTTGATTAAGAAGAAGAATAGCATGAATAGAAATATGTTGATTGGAGACAAATTAATTACCAGTAAATTACAGTTGTGGTATTATTCATGTCTACTAAATTGCTGTAGGCAGATTTATGATGGCCATCATCTGAAGGGGGGGGGGAAAGCCTATGAGGAGGGAGGGAGGGAGAGAGAGAGAGAGAGAGAGAGAGAGAGGGAGGGAGAGATTTGTTGTGAAATCATAGGTCAAAAGTAACTAACCTGTAATAAACACTACTTATGTATATTGGTAGAATGATCCTGTAAACTGAAAAACATCCTACCCCTACATTTCATTGTACTAAATATAGTACAATTAGTGAGTGAACTGTATTAAGTGACTGTTATAGTAATTAGAAGAGTCAAAGGGATAGTATGTGGTCTCAAGGATACATATCTTGCTGACAGATGTGTAATGTTAAAACTTGGGAAATGCTATTTATTTCTACCAAATCCAATGCATGCATCTCCTCCTTGTTGCTCCTGGGCAACATATTTACAGCTAAGTTGTGCAAGGGCAAAAAAAAGCAAGTTCCTGACACTTGCAAATTGGGACCAGTCAACTAAAGGAGACAACCCTAACAGAAAATATTGGTCCTCCAGAATTTCTGGGGGTTGGGCATGAGGCTGATCACCTCATTCTGGTAAAAATGACCTTGTCTTGAAATTTGAGGAAACAGTAAACTGCTGGATAGACTAAACGACGACAAAATGGCAAGTGGTTTAAGGATTTCAGAATTGGATCATGAAATGTACTTTCTCTTTACTGATCTTGGAGGTTGTATAGCAGTAACATGCAAGTTGTAAATACAACTTGCATGTTACTGCTATACAAGAAATGAGATGGACAGGAGAGGGGATCATAGAAAGAAGAATCATGTTATATTTTATAGCTGCCAAAAGAAAGATTAAGCTTCATTGTAAACAAGAGAATAAAACATCTTGTCAAAACTTTAGAGCAAAAGCACTTAGGATGTGTAGATTATGAATCAAAGGATGGTTTTTTAATTACACTTTTATCTGTGCACATGCTCCAGCTGAAGAAAAGAATGATGAAAAAAGATCTCGTTTTATGATGATTTAGATAAAATCTATGGTGAATGCTGGAGAAGAGATTAAAATCATTATATGCAATTTGAATACTAAGTTAGGCAAAGAGGATACATACAGCCAACCATTGGGAAATATAGCTTACACAATGAGTCCAATGATAATGGAACAGATTGATAACTTTGCTTCTTCAAGAAACATGGTTGTTGGCAATACAATATTTAATCATAAAAACATTCATAAAATGACCTGGAAGTATTTTGATGGAAACACCTTCAAGCAAATTGATCATATCTTAGTAGATGCAAGCACTTGTCCAACTTGATGGATGTTGGATCCTATAGATGGACAAATATTGACTCTGACCACTACCTAGTTATATCAACAATTAGAAATAGAATCTCGAATGCAAGGAAGATGTATAGATCCCATGCCAGAAAGTTTAATAATACAAGACTGAAAGAATCAGAAGTCAAAGCCAGATATAGTGAAACAGAGTTAATGAATGTCTATCTACTCTGATGGTGAGAGTGTTAATTAAACCTAGGAAAATCTTAAGGATGTCATAGTGACAACAGCAGATATGGTACTAGGAAAAGTAGGTAGAGTTGAATAACCATTGATTCGATGTAGAATGTGAACGTGTGACTTGAGCAAAAAATTAAGCATATACATGAATGCAGCAAAGGAACCATACTTATAAAGCTCTAGAAGAATATTGTATGGCCAGAAAAAAAGAGTGCATAAGAATAGAAAGAAGAAATACTATGAGAATGAACTTAAGGGACTGGAACATCTCCAAAGTATAAATGAAAGTAGGACCTACTATCAAAAGTTAAATGGAAATTGGAAAGACTTTTATCCTAGAACAATGTTATGTACATATAAGGAGAGCATAATTCTGTATGTGAATGAAATTATGCTAGAAAGATGGGTAGAGCATTTTGATGAACTCTTGAATACTAATATTATTATTATTATTATTCGTGACACCTCCAAGGAGTCCGAAGACTCATCGCAGGAGGACACCTACAACTGTCTCAACTACTACACCGAACCTCTACTACGAATCATCTCCATCAACGTCATCTACCGCCCACCTCCACCACTATACAGTATATACCATTATACAGGTAACCCTTGTATAACACGGATGTTAGGTTCCATAGAAATGGCACGTTATATAAATCGCGTTATGCAAGACGTAGATAACATAGAAAAAGTAGTGTTAGGTTCCAAAATCGTTTTTTTTTTTAATTATATAAACAACAGTGACATATCCAACAAAAACAATATTTTTATTTAATTCAGGTAATTCATGTAAGTTAAGAAAACATAAACTATGAGACAAATACATAGTATAAAATTTACAAATTGTACATAAACTTCATTGCACACAATGCATAAATGTTTTAGACACAATAAAATAAAGTGCATATTTTAATCGTCATTACTGTCTTCAGAAATAATATTTTGTAGATGTACTTTATTTACGAGTGGTCAGACGTCGTCAACACTTGAAATCCTTTGGACATCATTTGTATAATTCTCGTTGTATACTTCGGCTGGTTTAGTTATCAAGAAGTCAGTAATAAAACCTTGCTTACCACTATGCTGCAAATTTTTATTAACTTCATAATATGGCGCTAAACCAATATCCAATTGTCTCGTGAATTTTCTCGAGTGCTCCATTGAGGGATCATTATCAGTAAAATAACTTCCTAACCTTCTTGCCAAGTCCAATCCTTCTGCTAATTTCTTTAAACTGAATTCTTTAACGGATTCATCACAAGCAGAATCTTCGGCAGAACTTTCCCTGCCATTTAGTTTGGCGTCATCTATTAATTGTACCAGTTCCTCCTCATTCAGATCTGTTTCCCCATCAATTAATTCACTAATTTTGTTTTCAACTGTATCGCAAGAGCCCTCTCCACTGAAAAGGTGTGCGATGTTTATTATACGACTTAGCTTGGCATCCACTGGAGGTAAGAAATTTTGTTCCAGAACGGCTTCAGGCCATATTTTTTTCCAGCAAGCATATAGTGTAGAGGGTTGTAATTCCTGAATAAACAGAAAAATAATTTCCACACAATTCGATATTGAAAACTCTTTCCATTCTTGAGCAGTGTCATGTTTGGATTAGATTTCATTTTTTCCAAAATTAATTGGAATGTTTGATGAATATAATATGACTTAAATGTTGATATTATTCCTTGGTCGAGTGGTTGAATAAGTGAAGTAGTATTAGGTGGCAAAAAGGTTATTTTAATATTCGGATGGCTTAGTTTTGTTGGGTGGCCTGGTGCGTTATCTAAAATTAGTAGAATTTTGAAGTCCATATTCTTTTTCTTTGTGTAACTTTCTACATCGGGTACAACACACTTGAAAAACCAATTTTCAAAGATGCTAGCTGTAACCCATGCCTTTTTGTTGGCCTGCCAATAAACAGGTAGGGTGGACTTGTCGAGCCCTTTCATCGCACGAGGATTTGCGGATCGGTTACTAAACATTGGTTTTGTCATGTAATCACCTGATGCATTACTACAAAACAGTAGAATAATTCTATCTTTTGGAAACTTTGAATACAGGAGCTGATCTTTCATTTTTCGAAATATAGGTGCTTTTTGGCATTTTTTTCCAATATAACCCAGATTCATCCACATCGAACTGCACTATAACCACCTTCTTCAATGATTTTTAAAAGTTCTGCTGGGTATTTCCGGGCGGCTTAAACGTCTGCTGATACTGATTCTCCCTGGATTTTTAAAGTTTTTGAACCAACCCTTACTGGCACAAAATCCATGCTGAGAGATTTCTTCTGAAGAATCTTGATCAGGTTCTTTTAAATATTTATAAACTTTGACAGCTTTTTGCTTAATAAGATGTCCATCCAAAGGAATTTTCTTTTGAGTGCAATCTTTTATCCAAATCATTAGAGATTTCTCCATTTTTCTATTAGAATATTGCATACACGAGCAACGCGCTTCGCACTTACTTGACCCAGCAATAACACTTTCTTGGAATTTATGTTCAGTTTGTTAGATTGTTCGAATTGTTGATTCGTTTAAATTCAGAGTCCTTGCAACAACTCCTGGTTTTTCTCCAATTTTCAACCAATCCAAGATTTTGATTTTTTCTTCGAGAGAAATGAATTTCCTCTTCAATGTTGGTTTTTTCCCTTTCGTTGCAATTTTAGTGGCCATTACAATAAAAATAAACTTCTACATAAAAAAAAAAAAGCATTACATATTGTATGTAACTCATCAGAAAACTGCTCAGCTTGAGAATAACACACTTATGATTTTAATGCGCTTTCCTGGCAGAAAACGAAGACAATTTTCAGCAATAAACAATTTATAGAGTAACTCTAGATGGCCAACCTATGGCATGTCTGAGAATTTTGCTGGCACGTCAACAATTTACAGGTGATATCCTTTTATATGCTTATAAATTATTCAATTTTTTTAAAAATTATTACAATATGCACAAGTTGAATTTTGTTTTACATGAGAGAGCAGCTATGAAGACGTGCATATGATTGGTACGGTATTAACAAAAAATCGCGCAACCCAAAGACAACCGACAAGTGTTGAGTTGAAATGCTAATTCTCTTCAGTCGAATTCCATAACATCTGAAACTGTCATAACAACATTCGCTATTAGTTTTAACACATTCACAACAGGGTGTAATTTATCATTCCGACGGAACTTCTCATTACCGGCTGGCTCAACTCACACAAAGTTTCAACCCTTGGTTGAATTTTATGGCTGCTTGTTTGCTTTTGAGCTGGCACAGGAACTCACACATGCATTATATGGCATGTTTCAATTCTTCGTAGAATTTTATTTGAAGTTGGCCTTTGTGATCTGTCATAATAACATCAAGAATTTCAAATGCAATAAAACAAACACTTATTTCATAATTGAAAAATTGGACAATAGTTTTTAGTTAGATACTGTGTTTCAGTGCAACATATGGTTTTGCTTGAGTGTATGCAGCATAGTTTCTGTGAGACGAAGACGTGATTCATTAGTTAGTGCCGTTTTTATTCTAGCTGTCTCTAATTGTGCTATTTGTTGAGAATTACACAGACTGCAAAAGCCTCTGTACAGACGGATGCAATAAAACTAAATTCGATACTTATAACTACTTGTGCGATACTGGCAGACACAAATTTAACAAAGATAAAATTGGATTTTTAAGTGGCGCGGTGAAAAATATTTGAAAAAAAAAAAAAAAAGGGTTACTAGAAATTGTAGACTGAGTTATATCGAAACCGCATTGTATAAGTTCTGCATTATACGAAAGTTACTTGTATCTCATCATTTGGATGACATGGATAAAATAGAGAGCTAAACAGTAGATTTAGAAACAGTTGAACTGTTAAATTGTGAATGAATACAATTCACTAAGGAATGTTTCATTCATAGTTTAACAAACTTAAGCACGTAAGAGAGAATTGCTTGTAATTTGGTATAATTATAAATAGCCTGTAAAACTTTAAGATAACATGATTAGTGCAATTTTTGTGAGTATAATCACGTCTGAAGTTCCTACTGAACTGTATATTAGCAGTGAAAATAATATATATCTTGTCTGTTAGCAGTGATAGAAAGCTTGTGAATTGTATATAACCAACTAGTAACACAAGGTCAAAGTACACGGGCGAGATACCAAGATTAGTGAGATGCCTGAAGTGGTTACGTACGCGTAGGGCACGTGGCATGCTGAAGTCTTCTTGGAAGACACTACGGAAAGGCAAGACCCACGAGTACAAGAAAATAGCCTATCAGGTGAAAATTAAGTATTGCAGAAGGGTGCCGATAGGGGTTGATATAAAAGGGCTGGGAAACCCCCCCCCCCCCCAAAAAAAGTTTCTTATGTTTTCTCTCTCTCTGTGGTTGGAGTTCTACTGGTGCCCTGGTCGAGGTGCACGTCGCCTCCGGTTTCAAGCATTATGATGAGCGGGTAGAAGTTTTCCTATGCAGCGGGCTACACACGGGGAAGTAGCGGTTAGGTAGCGAGCCGGATGGATGCAGTTTCGTCTACATGCCAAGAAATCTCTAGGCATAGCTGATCAATGTGTAATTCCAAGTGGACCAACCTAAGCTCATGAAATTCCCACCCACAACATAGAAGGAAGACAATGTGCTAAGAAAAGGAACCAAGAAATGAAGAGATAAGGCTGATGTATCATCAAGTTTGGTAAGGTACAAGCCTTTGATTAAGTTTTGTATGAAAAGAAGAATTTTTTAATTTAAGAATCAAGGACATTCGAAAAGGTTAGAACTCTAATTAAGATTAAGGCAGGACTGTGATATATAACCAAAGTTGGTGAACATTTCAAGCCAAGGGCTATGTCTGGTATATGTGATGACTGTAAATTATGTCTAAGGTGTTATAACATTACCTAAACCTAACTGTTTAGCTAATACCTTAAATGTATTGTTGGTTAGAGAACCGAGAAAGTGAGCCGCTGGAATTTGAACAAGACTATTCAGAAGCATTGATTATTGTCCATTATATGTTGATTTCTTTAACTTTGTAATCTAGTAGTATAGGAATGATTGAAAATTCTCTGTTGTGTAAAATTATCAATATGTTAAATAAACCTTTTGCTCTTATTCATTTGGTTGCCTGAGTTTAAGGATCCAATGCACCACTCATAAAAGATTCGAACCGAAGCAAAACATATAGGGAGTAGACTTTATAAAGGAGGGTTACGACTAGCATTAGAATTGAATTAGAAGGTATTATCATTTCAAAGTTGGGTATTTTAAGTATGACAAAGTAACTATGTGCCAGTCTGAGAGTTCACTCCTTGGCTGAAAGGTATTTCCAGTCTAGGGGTTCAGGGTGGCACAGCGAAACATAAATTTTCCCTGAACCTTAAAAAGGAGATAACTCCAGACATCTCTAGCAAAGGAACTGGCTCCTCACAGATACAGTTCCCTTTAGAAAAGGTCAGTTGCCTACTTGACTACTTAAACAGCAAGAGTGCACATAGAGCTCTATATCTTAAGCTATTAATATGCAGTGCCATATCTAAATATAATATAGGGATAAGGGAAGCAAGATGGAAGGTAAAGACGAATGTACGAGAACATTTTAATGTAAAAACGAACCATAACAGAACCAATATCAACAGTTGCTGAAGTGGAATCAGCTATTACAAAACTTAAGAACAATAAGGCTGCAGGAGTAGATATGATACAAGTAGAATTAATTAAGAATGCAGATTATTTCAGGCAGCTGTGTCAATTTATTACCAAAATCTGGATTAAAGAAACAATCCCAGATGAGTGGAATCTGAGCATGATATGTCCTATCCATAGTAATGATCTGCTCAATTATAAAGGAATTAATATCTGTTACACTGACAGTAATAGATATGTTGACCAGCAATCGTTTATTCTGTTTTTGTTTTTACATGTGCCATGAACATCATCAAAGCAAAAAAAACAAATACAATGAAATGTGGCATTCACCCATTTCTTTATTTTGAATTTCTCCTTGTGTGTGCGTGCGTGTGTTTGAATTGGGTGTTTTGAATTATGTCTGGAGCAACTATAATTATGGATCCAATTATTATATTATCTCTTAGTTGTATGTCTTCTTGTGACTGGTTTGTCTGTTTTTGCAATATGAAAAATCCAAGATTCCATGAAGGAGGGGAAGAAAAACTTGTTATCTCTGTATGTGACCAGCAAACTTGCCATCAGTTATAAAATCCATAAGTTTTTTTCACATCCTAGATGGAATGCAAACACGAATCTCTAACTAGAGGGCATCTTTGCATGTATGATTAATTGCTTATATGTATCTCTGTATATATAATATATATAATTATATTTGTGTGTGTATATATATAAATATGCATATACTTTTTTTTTAAAAAATGTATATAGGCTGTTCGGTCGTGACATGATTGGTATAGCTTTCACAGGTTCTGGAAAAACACTTGTATTCATTCTGCCAATACTCATGTTCTGTTTAGAACAGGAAACAAAACTACCATTCATACCAAATGAGGGACCCTATGGACTTATTATATGTCCTTCTGTAAGTTTATAATTATATATATATATTAAGTATTGTGTGTGTTTTTTTGATTTTATTTTTAATTGCCACCTCTGCTTTAATATTACTGATGAAAATAGGTGAAAAACTAGACAGTCAGCAGATTGCGTGAATAAAGCCCGCCCATGGTAACAAATACTTTCGGTTTGCACATAACCTCTCACGAGTGGATCAACATTAAATTTATTATTTTTTTTTAAAAGTTACAAATATATTTTGGTTGAGGATCCACAGAAAGATACTGATGCCCTTAAAAAAAAAAAAAAAAAAAAAAAAAAAAACCCACATTTGATGTCCGTAGATACCATATGGTCACCACCATACCTTACTGGGTTTTGGGAGTGAAGTGTTCTGCTAGAAGAAGTGGTAGGGTCGCAGATGCCCTTTCCACACAGAGTTAGTAGGACAATCACAAGCATCCATGCCCTTGGCAGGATTCAAACCCGCAGCCTCTTGGCTGGAGAGCAGATATGCTAACCAGGCTGGCAATATTATGTCCTATGCATTGACAAATTAACATGAGTGCAGGCTGATGATTTATTATAATATTATTATATATAGTTTTATCTAGTTATTCCAATAAGAACATAGTCAACTATGCACTAGACTTCACAAACCACACCTTCAATCTATCCTCATAGGGAGTATTCCACAGACTTGCCACCATCTTGGTTACTCTTTTTAATCTGTGGATTCTTTTTAATGTTTCCTCATCCTCCAGGAACTCAGGTGACCAAAAACAGGACATAGTAGTCAAGATGCAGCCATATTATCACCTTATAAACAAAGAAAATAAGATCTCTGTCTCTACTTGTCAATATGTTCTTCAGCACCCAAGTAATCCTTTGAGCAATACAAATAAACAATGATGGATAAACTCTTGGATTTATTTAGAAGAATTTAACATATAACTTCAATATGTTTTGCTGTTAATTAGCTGAAAACATTATCAGGAATAATGACATCTAATGATAAACCCAACTTTCTTTTTTTTTGGGGGGGGGGGGGTACGAACATCCAAAAATGGTAATTTGTCATTCTTTTCTATCTTCAGAATAAACTTGATTTAGATGTCTATAGAAAGACAACTCATACAAGAAAACATTTAGATGCACACTTCCTTTCACCATCCTTGACAAAAGTAGAGTATCACAACCTTAAAAAAAAAAAAAGTCACACTTTAAACATAATTAAGAATAATGAAACAAAACAGAGAAACTTATATTCTTGTTCAAAGAATTCCTTCTGAATGGCTACTCCAAATAACATTATTCTCTGAAACACTAACTTGTGAGACTACAAAAATTAATTACAAAGGCACCATTTCCTTACCCTACATAGATGGGATTTCAAAACAGATAGCATTACTACCATTCCTCAAATATAACTTGCACCCCTGATTTTACTTTATGAAAAAAAATTAAAAAGTTTCGCATATACCTCGCACACAAAAAAAAAGTTAAAACAAATTCATGTCGAGTTGATAGTAACTCGCTCTCCACAGTACAGAACACGCCCTCCCCAACAGCTGCTATACTGCAAACAAAAGAAAAACAAGTAGTTTTATTGTATCACTGAATAAGTTACATTACAGTACATATATTACAGAGACATTTGCAGTCTCTGTAATATATATGTCAACAAATAGTGCAATTAGAGACAACTGGCATAAAAATGGCACTAACTAATGAATCACATTCTCCTTCCCACAAAAACTATGCTGCACAGACTCAAACAAAATCGTTTGTTGTACCGCTAAACACAGCATCTAACTAAAAACAATTGCCTTAACATTTGCCCAAATTTTCAATTACATGAAATAAATGATTGTTTGATTGCATTTGAAATTTTCGATGTCATTAAGACAGATGACGATGGCTAACTTCAAATAAACTTCTACTGACGAATTTAATCAACATGAGGTATAATATGTGTGAGAGTCTGCCTGCTGACTTGATGTGGAAGCAGCAATAAAATTCACCCAAAGGGTTGAAACTTTGTGTCAGTTGAGCCCACACACGATGCAGAAGTGGTACACAAACGGTAATGAGAAGTCCTGTTGGAACGATAAACAGGCAAAACAACACCCCTGGCGTGAACGTGTTAAAACTAAGAAATATATAGTGAATGTTGTCACAGTTTCAGATATTTTGGAATTCAGCTGAAAAGAATCTGCATTTCAACTCAACAATTGTCAGCTTGCCTTTGTCATTGAGTCACGCAATCTTTTGTTAATACTGCACCAATCATATGCATGTCTTCATAGCTGCTCTATCTCTACCGACCTACCATTGCTGTCCATTTCATGCTCTGCTTTCACTTCTCATTATTCATTTGTGAAGGATTGTTCATTACATATCTCAAGTCTTGTAAATTACTGATAATTTTTGCTTGAAATAATGGGAGAGAAGATGATGCTATTTGGGTAGATTACTTTGATGATGCACACAAGGAAATCACTCTCAAGGCCAGAAGTAGCAATAGCGAATAGGAGATTCTTGGTAAGTCATACCCATTTTCAGTTTATTCCTGAAAACTTTAGTTTCTGAAATTCCCTGCATATATCTCGCACTACGAATTTTTAACTTTAATTTTAGCAAAAAAAGTGCGAGCTATATTCGAGTAAATATAGTATTAAAAAAAAGTCAATGTAAGATGAGCATCAAACCAGTCAGCATCGTATGTACCCTCCTACATTTTCCCCAAAATGGACTTCTATTTAAAAAATACCACAGGTATATAAGATTCTATGTTCACATGGAAAGATTCACGTCAATCAGATTGGAAGAAGTTTTAAAAAAAAATAAGAGTAAAGATCTTAAAGTGGAATATAGAAGGGGAAAAAAAAACTGGTCTTACCAAAAACATCCCTGAAAATGAAATGTTGAAAGTTTTCCCACTTCGTTATACTATAAATTAATGATGCCAAGAAATTATATTCTTGATTTAATCCTTTACCCAGTGTAATCAAACAATGTTTGCTTGTGAAGTATCTTCATTATTGGCTACTTTTATATAGAGGCTGATGACTTCACATAAATTGCCTTAGTATTCCTTAATGCAAAGCACACATCCTTATAGATGTGTATAATACAATGCATTATGGAAGGGCCACCACCCAAGCTAGATTCCCCTTTATTGAGGTCTCATCAGTGGAGTTAGGCCCAGAAGACATACCAAGGTTGAAGTAATGCAGAAGTCATATTTCACATATACAAGTAGTCAAAAGGTGTCATGAAGTATCTTCACGACTGGACTATTTGTATATAGAGACTGATGACTTCACATCGATCGCCTCAGTATCCCATAATGCATCATGTACAAACATTGTTTGCTTACACTTGGATAAAGGATTAAACCAAGAATATAATTTCTTGGCATCTTTAATTTATAGTATAACCAAGTAAAAAAACTTTCAATATCTATCTCTAATCAAGAGTATTTTAATAATAAGGTGTAACACCTACTTGTATGTGTGAAATATATGACTTCTGCATCACTTTAACCTTGGTATCTCTTCTGGGTCTAGCTCCATTGATGATGTTTATTAACGCTCATTATTGGGTTTGCTTACTTCCTTAAACGTGTGGACAGACTTATATGTTCGTCGAACATGTTGTTTATTATTTTAACTTATCATTTTCAGTTTTTAGAAAACCCACACATACAGGCAGATACTTACACAAACAATCACACCATCATCCTTCTCAACAATATGGCATATTAAAAACGCTAACCCATAGAGCGAGATCAATCTGTTCCAATGACAAGGCTCTTACTGCTGAACTGACTCACGCCACACCTTCTTGGCCACCGGCTACAATCCACATAAAATAAACAAAATACTAAACACTCCTAAGAAACCCCTCCCACCATCAACCACAGAGAACTACAACAAAACAGTCACCATCCCTTACATTAAAGGCACATCCGAAAAGATCTCAAGAATTCTCAATAAACATAAATTACACACTACATTCAGACCATGTAGCAAATTAGTCACCCTCATCCGCTCACCCAAGGACAGCATTCCTCCTTTATCACATCCAGGAGTCTACCAAGTACCCTGCTCATGCAATCAAGCCTACTACGGTCAAACAGGAAGAACTGTGAACATCTGCATCAGCGAACATAAAAGATACGTCCGGAATTATCATTATGAGAAGTCGGGCCTAGCAGACCATGCTCTGGATACCCCTGCACACAGGATCAACTGGAAAAACACAAAAGTACTACACAGAAACCCGTATAAATCAGAGAGATTGTTCTTAGAGGTGACAGAAGCCCTAAAACACACTCCAAATCTCAACAAATATGGCTGTATTAACTTGCCGAAGATCTGGGAGACATTCATATTAAGAAAAAACTAGCACTTTTCTAGGACTCTAGTAATATATGATAGCGTTTTTTTTTTTTTTTTTCAGATAGAGGGCGCCAAAATCAGGACTCTAGTCTTTGTGTTGCTGCTACAATTTTGTTTAAGTACACTATGTTGTTTTAGTCTCGCGTATTGTGACAAACAGTGTTTTTGGGCTCTAAAGATGCTGGTTATAACACCAGCGAAATATCAGCATCAAGATAATAAATTAATTATTTACTTAGTTTCTGTGTTCTATTATACCGTTAAAATAATAAACAACTTGCTTACTTCCTGCAGAGTAGAGAGGTTCTACTTAGCAACAAATTTTTGCTTATCACTGAATGGAACCACCACTGAGTTTCCTGTCCTGGATTAATTCCGATCAGGATAATTTTAGAATCGCTCAGTGAGATTTAGAGTGATCTTGTAGATCACTCAGAGTTTTGTAGAAGTTTTTCCTGCACTTAAACATACCTCAAATAAAGGTGAAAATCACTCTCGGTAGTGACCTTTCCATATACACATCAATAAGGGTGCATTGCATTATGGGATACTAAGGTAATTAATATGAAGTCATTAACATCTATCACCCCATCCATACTACTAGCCTCATATCCATTCCCATTTACTTCAACTCATGTAATAGTTTTCTATGCAGTATTCTGTCAAATAACTTTGCAAAACCTAGCAGTAATCACAGTGTGACTATTTCCCTTATCCAACTGGGCTGCCGTTATTACAAAACATAAATTAGTGTCATATTCTTATCTACCCATTCCTGAATTCTATCAACTTCTGCAATAACTCAATACCTTAACCACTAATTATGTTCATTTACATAGAGATATAAATAGATGTCCATGTGTTCAGCAACCTCCCAGGACAAGTCTGTGTGGTCACTTTCCCCAATCAAAAGCACAGTGGCTACCTTGGTTATGAATACATCTTCTGATGCTATTACCAAATAGCATCAGAAGGTCCCTCAACCCATAGGTCCCTTCCATCACATGCTTGTTTCATGATAGTGAACATGATAGAAATTTGTAAGCTAAAAAGATTGGTTCTATAAGATTGATACAAAAGAAATTTTTCAGAATGTGATGAGTAGGGTAGAGCTACAGGTCACTCCTGAAAGTTATATTTGAGCATAGTTAGCAGGGATGCAAAGACTAGATTTTTTGATTGGAGAATGGTTAACAACTTGAATGGAATGCCACAGGTGGTTTTAAGTGCTCCGACAGTGACTGAATTTAAGGAGAGACATGATAGCTATTGTGTGAATAATAGTTATTGTGGGACTCGGTGATGGTCTTCTGGTGCCTGTGATAATAATAAATTGTGCATTGATGACAGAACACAAAAGGTTTGAAGGAACCAAACATAAATAACACAAAACAGGACTTCAAAAAAAAAAAAAAAGTACAAATGCAAATAATAATGGGATATATGACAGAGTATGAAATTATAAAATGAAAATGCAGAATTGTTTAAATTTGTTAATGCTGTATTAACATTAATGTCACTTCACTGAAATCTTCATAATAAACTAAATATGTGTAGTCTATGCCATTATAATCAAAAATAGCTTTCTTTTTCTTTCTCTTTATAATTTTTTACTTTCAAAAAGTAGGAGACATGAGTAATGAACATTACTCTGCATTAGTCAGTGGGTGAAGAGAAAGATCACAGCCGGTGTGAAAAAGTAATCTTCCTAATTGGACAGAGACCTGATGGTGGACAATGGTCATAAATTGATACTGTCCTATTAGAACTGTAAATTAAAGAACTATGGCACAATGCACATTTCTTTAATTTGAAATTTAATTAAAAGTTTATTAAATTTGTTTAGGTAACAACTCATTTTGTATCTGAAATATTTATTATCCATAATGGAAAAAATCCATTTTGATTTAAAATCTTTGATTTTAATTATATTGCAAATATACACTATCTACCAATAATTGTCCAGACACTTTAGCAATTTACAATTGATACTAACAGGCAAACCCTAATATCAGGTATGGCCACCTTTGGCTTTGATCACCTCTGCACCCT
This sequence comes from Typopeltis vanoorti, assembly GCF_054136105.1. Taxonomy (NCBI): domain Eukaryota; kingdom Metazoa; phylum Arthropoda; class Arachnida; order Uropygi; family Thelyphonidae; genus Typopeltis; species Typopeltis vanoorti. The sequence goes on from NC_143552.1 coordinate 48,004,864, forward strand.
TTGAGGGAGGCTTTCCACCAACGTGCAACACACACAGTTTGCCTCTGAAATGAAGATAGCGATTCTTTAGTAATTTCGATGTGCTGAAGACGAAAATGACAATATCTATCAAGGAGAGACTCAGTTTGCATTGTATACATAGGGTATCATTTGGCAATGCTGTATTTCAATCTCTTGATTGCAACATATTGCATCAACCAATCAAACAGAACACCCCCCCCCCAGGAGCTACTGTATCATTTGCTGATTCGATGCAGTTGAGTTATGGCATTGCTATCGTAAGATGATATAATCATTAGAATAAAGTGAAGTCTCATAGGGTGAGCAAGTGTTTGTGTGACTTCCTGGGCTACACTCACATTTACTCTTGTGTCATGAGTACTACACAAGTGAATCCAGCAGTAGTGATTCCTTGTACACATGTTAATAGTGCAAAGAACTTTTGTTACATTTGTGGGGAAGTGACATTTGCAAATCAAAAAAAAGGCCATCACTCCATTAGTGAAAAAGGCATATTAGCTTTATTTCAGATGCAAGATTGGGGACAAGGACAAGGCCTGGGCCCCCCACATATGCTGCAGTATATGTGCTAGAAATCTTCTGAAGTGGCTGAAAGGCAGTAAAGTGTTGATGCCATTTGCTGTTCCTATGGTTTGGCAGGAGCCATGATTGCTACTTCTGCATGGTACCACCTGCAGACGGTACCATGCAGAAGCATATAATAGCATACCTAAATATACCATCTGCTCTCTGACCAGTTCTGCACGGTGACGGAATTCTCATTTTCCTGAAACTGAAAGAATTTTCCAATTCAGAGGAAAAGATGGGAAGGAAACAAATTTGAAATTGTTATCATTCAGGAATGTGTGAGTATAGTTGATCTCAGGTGGTATGGTGACATAAACAGAATGGAAATCACTTAGCAAGACAGATGGTTCATTCAAGGATGGAAGGAAAAAGACCTGCCGTGAAAAAGCTATGTAGATTGATGCAGTAAAGAAGTTCCTTAGAAGACCAAAATATAAGATTTGTCTGTAGGACAAATCTTATCTTTTGTTGAACTAATCTCTAGGACAATTTTTGATAGTACTTTTCATGTAGTACTATCTAGTATCTTGTCCTCACCTTGAGGTGGTGGGGGATACTTACTAGGAATTTGATAATGATGTTATATAACTAAATTTAACCATTTACTGACTTCAAAAACTTAATAACCTAACTAAATTTGCATGATGTAGATACAGGTCCAGTAGTAGAAGAGGATCAAATTGTGAATTATAAAGAAGTTGTTAGTTATTGCTAATGTCATTAAACAAAAATTAATTATGGAAATCAGAAACTTCAGTAGAGTGTCATCTTCTAGATGCTTTTACTGATATTTGAAATGAGGCAGAACTTTTCTTGCATATGAGATATATAGATAAAAATTGGTAATTAAAAATATCATTTGTTTCCATTATGTTCAAAACTGATAGCTGCGGAGCACTAATTTAATGCATTAGAGAGTGAAATGAACTATCTGTCATGAAAAACTCTAACTGGTTAGTAGTCATTGGATCAGATGATATAGGTAACATGCTATGAAGAAAACAATGAGCCTGTGGTAAAATTGAAGAGACATGCCAGTTTGTATATCAATACATTGCATTGCACATAATTTGGCTGTCTTAAATTCTCTTAAAGAAGTTCCCTTTGTCGCAAATTGAAACGGTGGTAAAAAATTATATAACTTTTCTCTAGACTTCACCAAAAAGTGTGAAAAGTAGCAGCCATGTTAGAATTAAAAATACTCAAGTTCAAGTATTTTCATTCAGTAAAGTAGGTGACTAATAGAGTGGAATGATGCATTGTTAACAACTATTCTGCAGTGCTAATGCATTGTGAAAAATAGGCAGTGTAAAAGTGGATGTTGCATAATTAGAGGATTGTTCAAGAAATGAAAGTATATGCTTTGTAATAAGAATCCATTTTCTCTTAAATCTTATAACTTTTGAACAACTGTTACTGATTTTTCAAAAGGAAATCCTGTAGCTTCTTCAAACAGTATACCATGTGGTCATTATGTTGAATGCCTTGAAAGAAATGGAGAAACTCCACAACATTTTGAGAAGAAATTTTGGTAATGTAAATAATTTACATCTATACAGTGGTATCCATCTCATGCATGTCGATAACTATTCAACAAAAAATAAAAATAAATATTTTTTTGTGGTTAGTAGATTTAAGTTGTATTTCTGGGTCTCTGTTTATATACATACATTGCTTGGAAAGAAGTTAATGGACACTATAATGTGAAGAACAAACAGCCATGGCACAGATCTTAATAAGATGTAGGACCTCCTTTAGCTACGACGACTGCAGCAATCAGTGGAAATTTTGGACCATTCTTCTTATAGTAATGTAATGAGGCCATAGGCTGTTGTGGGGCAGACGTCTCTTGATCTCACCTGACGCTCCAGTTCATCCCACAGATTTTCAATAGTGCTGAGATCAGGATAAGTGTGGAAGCCAGTCGAGTGTGGTGACGTTCATGTCCACAAACAATGCAGTCATAGTAGTAGCCTTATGACATGGTGCATTGTCTTGCTGAAAGAGACGATGGTCAGTTCTGTAGGAAGCATTGCATTGCCCAGAATG